>NC_055972.1:9449282-9474282 GCF_018492685.1 Alosa sapidissima | reverse complement strand
CAATTATGCCATTAAGAGACTGATTGGAAAGCAGCCTCTTTCCTCCTAACTCTCCCAGTCCAAATACCAAACACTTCTTAATTAGCAACCAACTTTCCTTTCCTCAGACACACTCTCCAAACTTTAATGAGTAACTTGGAAAAGTGCAGATGCACAAACGTGCCCTCAATATGCTATTTGTACTAATGATAACGACTGCCTTGTTTATTTTGGGCTTTAATTAGTGCTACTCTGTGGATTTGAGTGTTTTCTCACGGTGTGGTGTGAGGGTGGTAACAGTGGTTGTCGCCATTGTCATGCACTGAGCTGCCTTTACGGCTAATTGTTCCTCATTTTCTGCTCAGTAATTAAGGTTCGTGTGTACGTGTGTGAGAGAGTGTGACTCAAGGTAGAAAGTAGAGAGTAGCAGCAATGTGGCGGTATATTATTGTGTGTGTGTGTGTGTGTGTGTGTGTGTGTGTGTGTGTGTGTGTGTGTGTGTGTGTGTGTGTGTGTGTGTGTGTGTGTGTGTGTGTGTGTGTGTGTGTGTGTGTGTGTGTGTGTGTATTTGTGTGTGTGTGCGTGGTGTGTGTGCTTGTCAGCTGCCTGCTGCTTAGTGTGCATGTTCTTGAGCTGTCCCCAGGGTCTGCTCACTGAGCTTCAGAGCAGGCAGCTCATCCTCCTGTCTCTCTGTTGTCATCCCTACTCTCTGTCACTGCCTTTTGCAGCGGCAGGCCTTCCCCCTCACATCACATCACATCACACACACACACACACAGAGAGAGAGAGAGAGAGAAATCTCTTTTTCACACAAACACACACACAGAGAGAGAGAGAGAGAGAAATCTCTTTTTCACACACACACACACACACACACACACACACACACACACACACACACACACACACACACACACACACACACACACACACAGAATGTCACACACGGTAGGAAAAGGTGAAGGAAAAGTCAGTGTGCCTGAGGCCTGTGGGATGGTGAGGTGTGGTGTGCGTAGCGTGCGTGCTCATGGCCTGGGGTGAGGGTTTAGCGAGTGGAGCGGGGCGCTCTGGCTGGCTGGCTGGGTGAGAGGAGCGTGTGTGCTGTAGTCCTGGCCCCATGTGCACCGTGTGCACCGCAGCCCAGCAACTGGGGCTCCCCTGCTTTGCATGTCATTTGCATCTGGGCTGAGCGCGTGAGCGCGGGGCTAATTAATCTGGAGGCTGTTTAGCATCTCGTTAGCGCTGCGCGCCACATCCCCTGCCACCTGAAGCACCACCCCCCCCACCCCCCCCAATCCCTCTGATCTCAGCCAATCAACAGCTAGCACTCCTCCCCTCTCACATACTTTTTTCCCCTCACAACTTCAGACTGTGTGATTTTTTTTTTTTTCCTGCCAACTTCAACAACTTCAGCTTCAACTTCTGACTGCACAAAGAGATTTCTGTTTGAGAGTGCAGTAAGTTTTTCTCTTTCTCTCTGTTTGTGTGTGTGTGTGTGTGTGTGTGTGTGTGTGTGTGTGTGTGTGTGTGTGTGTGTTTTTCTTTCCCACAGAGGGATTGAATGGATCAGTCTCACCAGCTTCCTGTCCTTTGCCACCTCAACACCCAATAACCTGGGCCTGGTGAGGAATGAGTTGCAGCATGTCGACCTCCCTACAGGTACACACACACACACACACACACACACACACACACACACTGAAAATCAGTCTACATGTGTAACCTAATTTTACATGGGCTTCTTGTACGATACAATTATTTTCTTTCATCTTTGCATTATTTACATCACTTAAAACATGACTTTATATGTGTGTATACATGTTTAAAGCCTGTTTAACTGCATCTCCAATCTAATGAGTTATCTCTTCACTCTGAAGGAAATACATGAATGAGAGGCCCAAGGTTGCTTTTGCCTTCTCTGATGAAAGACGTAACAAAGGGTTCTATTTATAATCTTTAGTGGTTTGATCAAGAGCTTTTTTTCTACCAGAATCTTTTTTTTCTGCCACTCCATGGTGTCTGAGGGAGATGTACTTCTCTGGACTCTTTGGAGCGTGAGGGCAACTCCAGGGCGCCCCCTCCAGGCTGATTGTGGCTGTGACGCAGCTGGAATTGCTCCCCAGGTGAACGCAGTGGGCCCAGTGCTGCTGTGTGTGATGGGGGAGACTGATTGCGTCTGTAATGAAGTGACACGGACTCAAGAGTAGGGCCACAGATTACAACAACAGCAGAGGTGACCTTCAGACGGGACACATTTGTTCCTGTCAACCACTTAAGAGGGAGGGAGGATGTGTGTGTGTGTGTGTGTGTGTGTGTGTGTGAGTGACCGAGTGTGTCTGTATGAGTGACAGTGTGAATGTGTGCGCTTGTGTGTGAAACAGAGAGCAACAGAGACGGTGTGTGTGTGTGTGCCTGTGTCTGAGAATGTGTTAGATTGCTAAGACAGCAGGTTCCTGTCTGCTTGTGTGTGTGTGTGTGTGTGTGTGTGTACCTGAGGGAGAGGCGCAGGGAGGGTAAATGGGGACGCTGGCAGAGAGATGGAGGAAGATGATATGTGAGGAAGCTGTCTGGCAGTTACCAAGAGTTACAGTGTTTCCTCCGAGGTGGGAAATAATATGTAAACCATGGCTTCAAAGGCACACGAGGCAGAAGTGTGTGCATATGTGCATGTATGCGTGCGTGGGTATGTGTGTGTGTACGTGTGTGTGTGCGTGTGTGTGTTTGATGAAAAACCTTTTTGTAACTCAGTCAAGGCTTCTCTAGGGACCCGTCACACTTTCCCCTGTAACAATAACGTACGACTGCGCTGGGAATTGTGCTTTAATTATAAACTCCTGAGCAAACAGGGAAATGGTGTATTTGTTTTTATGCCCTGTTGCCATGGGTAAATATCCGCATTCTCTAATTTTAATGAGATGCTGCCATTTCCTTGCATCTTTAAAATGAGTCTCCCACTGTGCCATGTGCCTCTTTAGACACTGCAGTGCCTCTTAGTCTACGCTAATGGAGCACAAGCGAGTGTTTACGCATTTGATTGTGGCAGCGCTGGCTTACCGGGGGAAAGCAATTTGATTTCCCATGTGCAATCAGCGCATTATGCCCAGTGTGGCTTCTCATGTCCCATTGGTCCTCATCCTGCTCCATCCCATAATAAAGGCACATATACAGTGACAACGGAAAGTATTCACAGCGCTTCACTTTTTCCACATTTTGTTATGTTTTTAAGACTCCTCTTAAAATGGATTCAATTATTTATTTTTTCTCATCAATTTACACACAATATTCCAACACCCCACAAAAAAGATAGTGTTTTGTAAATGTGTGTATATATATATATATATAGTTATGACGCTTGCCGTTGAGCTCTGGTGCATCCTACTTCTATTAATGGTCCTTGATGCTTCTACAACTTGATTGGAGTTCCCCTGTGCCTAAATTAATTCACTGGACATTAGTAGGAGAGGCACACATCTCTTTAGATAAGGTCTCGGGTATGTCAGAGTGAAAACCAAGCCACGAGGTAGAGAAAATTGTCCGTAGACCTGCGAGACAGGGTTGTGTGAAGACACAGATCTAAGGAAGGATACAAGAACATTTCTGCAGCATTGGAAGTGCCAAAGAGCACGGTAGCCTCCATCATTCTCAAATGGAAAAGTTTGGAACAACCAACAGTCTTCTTCCTAGATCTGGCCGCTCAGCCTAACTGAGTAATCCGGGACGAAGGGCCTTGGACAGACAGGTAACCAAGGACCCAATGGTCACTGTGAATGAGATCTAGAGTTCCTTGAGAAGATGAGAGAAGTGTAAAGAAGGACAAAGCAAAGACTGAACTATTTGGCCACAATTCCCATATATCTTCATAACAAAATGTGGAAAAAGTGAAGCGCTGTGGATACTTCCATATGCACTGTATAGGCTCACATTATATCTGCAGACATGTCCAATTAGCCTCTGAGACACACATCAGAGTAGTATTCTATAGGGCTTCCGACACTCATCAGAGTAGTATTCTATAGGGCCTCAGACTCAGACACTCATCAGAGTAGTATTCTATAGGGCTTCAGACACTCATCAGAGTAGTATTCTATAGGGCTTCAGACATTCATCAGAGTAGTATTCTATAGGGCTTCAGACATTCATCAGAGTAGTATTCTATAGGGCTTCAGACATTCATCAGAGTGGTATTCTATAGGGCTTCAGACACTCATCATTCTATACTACTCTCACCCTGAAGAGTGTGTGCAGAAGGAGTTTTTGGGCTTGTTTTGATGTTTTTCTGTGGCTTTGAAGTGCAGCCTCATTGAGTGGCCCTCGTGGGTGTCTCAGGGGAAGCATACCCTCTGATGCTCTCTGGGGCTCACGGCGGGCAGGCGTGCTGCCGCTGTGTGTGCAGTACATGGACGGCATCTGTCAGAGGACTGGATGATTCCCTGGGCCTGCTGTGTGTGTGTGTGTGTGTGTGTGTGTGTGTGTGTGTGTGTGTGTGTGTGTGTGTGTGTGTGTGCGCGCGTGTGTGCGTGTGTTTCTATGTGACGCGAGGCATCTGGGTCCTCTTTTAGGTTGATTGTTAGTTAGTGTGTGTAAGAGGGGGATATCATCTATAGTGTGTGTGTTTGATTGATGAAAAAAAATTTTGTGTGTGTACTCCCTGTCACTTCACCTCATCTCTCTGCTGCTCGTAGAACATTATTCAGACTTCAGCAAACGTGGCTGTCGTGTGTGTGTGTGTCTCCTTGTGTGTGTTTATATTGAGTGAGTGCCATGTGGCTCGTGGCATAAAGCCCCTCATTATGAGCAAGACATAATTAAGAGTTAGTGCTAATCAGACGACAGAGGTGAGGCAGACACACTGCATCAACAACAACAACAACAGCAGCAACAACACACACACACAACAACAACATCAGCAACAACACACACACACACACAACAACAGTAGCAACAACACACACACACACACAAAGATGAGCAAGCAGACCCGATCAAGTGCAAGGCGTCTCAGCTTCTTGATTAGAACAAAAACAAACACACACACACACACACACCTCTCCAGAGATGACTAACTCCCACAAATTCACACCTGCTCACACCCCTCTTCTTCACAGATGCTGGGGGACTCCACTAGGTCAGGCATTTCCATATCCTGGAGCTGATTGCCGGAGGACAGGCCCCGCTAGTTGTGTCTGTTTGCATGTCAAGTAGCCCCAGCGTCCTCCGTGTGCCGAGCGCCCTTGGGGTGCCCTGTGTGTGCACCAGGAGCTGCTCCATGCCCCACCAGCCATGACACAATAGAAGTATGAGCGGTTAACTGAAAGCCATTATTTCTGCTGTACTTATGCGAGTCATTTTGGTGAGGTTTTTGCGGGTAATTGGCTTAATGCATGCAAGGAGAGCGCTCGGTGGAATGACTGCGTGAGAAGTGAATCATCTCCGTGTCATTTGCACAGGCTTGGCAGGCCCCTTCCATCTGGTCGCTGGAGTTTCGGTCTGCTCGGTGGAGGTTGTTGCTTTTGCTATGCTGTGCTAGTTTCTCGATTTCTCGAGTCTTATGAGGGCGAGCGCGTCCTCGGGTCTCTCGCAGAGATGAAAGGCTCGGGTGGCACTCGAGGTCACTGGCACCCCCGCTGTCTGTCCAGCCTCGCTGTCTGATGACGCCACTCCAGAGCAGCGGCGGTGTCCACCCACGGCGGAGCCCAGACATTGGCCTGCCTTTAAAGCCCTGGTTCACCTCTGTCAAGGTCCTCTCCCAGGTCCTCCGCGCCCCACTGCTGGGACCTCATGACGCTGTCCTGACCCCTCTCTTGGGCAGCTGGCGACTGGACCCAGAGCACATGTCCACACTGCCTCGTGGCTGGGCTACGTCTCTTTTTTTTTTTTTTTTAAGTATATTTTTTGGGCTTTTTTTGCCTTTTATTTTGGACAGGACAGTGGAGAGTGACAGGAAGCAAGTGGGAGAGAGAAGCGGAAAATGACCGCAGGTCGGATTCGAACCTGGGTCCCCGTGGGCACTCTGGCCCGTATATGGAACGGGCGCTGTAGCCGGCTGCACCACAGCGCCCCCCTAGTAGGCCTTTTTTTAATTGCCTGTAAGCAGACAGGTCTGCTCACGTTGCGCAGCGTTCTCAGTTCTCTGGCCGAGGAGAGCAGTGGTGGAGCTGATGGATGAGCTTGTCTGCCCAGTGCTATTAACGAGTGGAGAAAGCTCAGCCATTTCTTTTGTGTAATGTTGGGTGCGCTTGAATGTACTTTAATGCGTTCTCTAATATGTTCTCTTTCTTCTCCCTCTTCTCTCTCTCTCCATCTTATACTCTCATTCTCTCTCCTTCTCTCGCTCTATCCCTCTCTCTCTCTTCCTGCATCTCTACCCTTTGTGCTCTCTCATTCTCTCTTTCTCAGGGAGGTGCTTTGCATTCAGAGGAGAACGGGGAAATGATGAGCCGGCCATAGAGATGATTAAAGTTTCTCATCTGAAGTGAGTTCGGCTCCCACAATACCACACACACACACACACACACACACACACACACACACACACACACACACACACACACACACACACACACACACACACACACACACACACACACACACAAAGAGAGCCTTTGGCAGGGACTGTTCACCCACTCTGGTCCTGTTGCCTTCAAACATGTCAGCCTTTGATTAAAACCTCCATATTGGCCACTCGAGGGTTGTACTTTTCCCCTTCTCTTTTGGGACGGGAGCAGAGGGGGGGTGGGCATATCCCTTCATTTTCTCCTCCTCGTCCCAAGGTGCGCTTCTGCCAACTGTCTCAGATCTCGGGAAATAAAATACAGAATTTCAGAATGTCAGGTTCCAAGCGTGCGGTCGGAGGTCCACCACTCCGGCTCAGCTCAGCAGGGGCTCACTGGACTGTGTGTGTGTGTCTGTGTGTGTCTGTGTGTGTGTGGGGTGAGTGGGAGAGTAAGGCCGTGCTCAGAGTTTTAATAACCAGCCTGGGTGACAGGAATCAGACCACAGTGCTGAGTTAAACACACCATATCAAATAGCTTAATTGTTATGTTGGTGGTAACTGTTAATTCCATGGTGTTATGTTTAAACTCTCTTAATTATATTTAAGAAAGGTTATTTGGATGCGGCTGAAGAGAAAAACGGATTGTTTTTATAATAATCTGTAATTCATTTTAGTTATTTATGTGCCAGTTTAATTAGTCTGCAGTTAAGGAGGCATTGGTGCATAGTGGTCTACACTGTTTAGTTATTAGTTGTTCCGTGCTGAATGCAGTTTTGTTGTTTTAATTAACTGGTCTGCAGAAAATGTGGCAGCTGATATGCTAAGGGTCTTTTAAAGGAACTGTGTTTGTGTGTGTGGTGTGTGTGTGTGGTGTGTGTGCGTGTGCGTGCGTGTGCGTGTGTGGTGTGCGTGTGTGGTGTGTGTGTGTGGTGTGTGTGTGTGGTGTGCGTGTGCGTGTGTGTGTGTGGTGTGTGTGTGTGTGTGGTGTGTGTGTGTGTGTGGTGTGTGTGCGCGTGTGTGTGTGGTGTGTGTGTGTGTGTGGTGTGTGTGTGTGTGTGTGTGTGTGTGTGTGTGTGTGTGTGTGTGTGTGTGTGTGTGTGTGTGTGTGTGTGTGTGCGCGTGTGTGTGTGCGCGTGTGTGTGTGTGTGCAGGCAGTACCTGGTGGTGGTGTTCAGGGACAAGCCTCTGGAGCTGTGGGATGTGAGAACTGGAACCCTCCTGCGCGAGATGGCCAAGAACTTCCCTACCGTCACAGCACTGGTAATGACACACACACACACACACACACATCTGCGCCATACACACTCAGCACGGCCGTCTCATTCACACATGCACATACTGTATGCACAGTGTTTCCCATACATTGACTTATTTGTGGAGGCCCACCACAATATCAACATTGACCACCACACAATGATTTTCCAGGTTGTACTAAATTGTGCTTAAATCTGGTCAGCATCATAACCACGCTGTGCTAATTTGTTAAAAACTGTTGCACTCAAGTTAATTCTGCAAACCAACCACCACAAATGGAATTCAATTCTCTGGGAAACACTGATGCATGTTCTGTTATTTGCGTACGTATACTCACATAAGCCACCAACACGTTCCTAATATACTGGTCTCAAACATTCAGTATGCATATGCAGGTGACATACCCTTACTCACTTGACTCACACAGAGTGCGTGCGCATAAACATGCACGCACACACACATACTTACACACATTTATTTCCTTACCCATCTTGCTGTGCAAATAATGAAACCCTCACCTACACAAGCTCACAGTATCCGCCGATAAGCCGCCTTCCTGCTGACTCCCCACGGCTTCCCCTCGTCTTGGTAATCCTCTCCTTATTCATCCTCCCACAACACAACACAGCGCTGCACAACGCAACGCAACGCAACGCAACACAGCGCTACACAACACAACGCAACGCAACGCAACGCAACGCAGCACAGCACAGCACAGCAAAACACATCACAACGCAACGCAACGCGGCACCGCGCAACGCAACACAACACAACACAACACAACACAGCGCTGCACAACACAACACAGCGCTGCACAGCGCAACGCAACACAACACAACACAACACAACACAACACAACACAACACAGCGCTGCGCAGCGCAACGCAACGCAACGCAACGCAGCGCAGCGCAGCGCAGCGCCAGGGCCAGGTCTGGGCCATGTCTGGGCCCGAGTTGGTCGGGCGTCTCTGGGCCCCGGTGAGTCGGACTCTTGTCTGCCCACTCCCGACCTCAGTGCTCCAGTGCTCGGCGGTGCAGAGGAGAAATGTTGGCCTAAGTTTTTGTGGCATGCCAGTTATTGGTGTGGTGCGAAGGAGCCCAACAATAACATTAATAATACATGCCTGCTCTGCGCCGTTACTGCCAGCTGATTTCCATATTGATTGCACCTTCTGGGCAAATCGCTCCAGCTGCACTGCCTAATGACCAGGAGAGAATTATGCCGTCTACTTGGACATGCTTTTGTGCGTGCGTGCGTGCGTGCGTGCGTGCGTGCGTGCGTGTGCGTGCGTGCGTGTGCGTGCGTATTTGAGGTAGAGAAGGTGTGTGTGTATGTGTGTGTGTATGCATGCGTTTATGAGAGTGTGTTTGTGTGTGTGGGAGATGTAGAAAAGGGGAGGGTGAAGAGAGGTTTGTTGGAAAATGAGAGTGAAAATTAGCTACAGAAAAATAATGTTTTTGTTTCAGCGAGACAAATGTGTGAGTGAGTGAAAAGAGAGAAGGAGGAGAGAGGAGGAGAGAGAGAGGGAGGGAGGGAGAGCGAGAGAGAGACGGAGGAGAGGGGAGGAGAGAGAGAGAGAGAGAGAGAGAGAGAGAGAGAGAGAGAGATATAGTGGGCCTGGATCACTCTAGACAGAGTTGTACATTATACAGACACCCTCTCACATCAAGCCCCACGTAGCGCTGCTCTTTTATTTCTCAAATAAATAGTCATGACTGCTGAAGGACCCATTAAGACACCCTGCTGAGATGGATGGATGTTAATGTGTGTGTGTGTGTGTGTGTGGTTCGTGTGTGGTTCATGTGACTTTGTGATAATTAACTTCACTTCAAGATGTGTTTTTTTTTATTTATGTTGGTCTTTGCCGTTTGTAATTTCCAGTAGTATATATCCTGCTCATACACATAAAAGTTGCTCTGAGAAATGAGGTGTGTGTGTAGAGGCGTCACTACGGTTGAGTATGCGCTCTGACCGATGATACTGCCTCTGTGGTGTTGCTGTCACGCTGCAGGTTTAGTACCGCAGGTTTAGCTCTCTCCCTTCGCAACACTTATAGTATATACACTACCGGTCAGAAGTTTGGGGTCGCAAATGTCCATTCCACCTCATTATAGACAAAATACCAGCTGAGATCAGTGGCATTGTTTTTTTAATCAGGGCAGCAGTTTTGAAATTACATTATGTGCTTACATAATTGTAAAAAAAAATTAAAAAAAATACATAAAGGGTTCTTGACTGATCTTTAATGCAATATCTACATTGCCTATTATCAGCAACCATTCATCCAATGTTGCAAAAGCACATTCTGTTTACTAATCTGATATCATTTTTATCAAAGGCTAACTGAGAAATCTTTGGAATGTAAGCACATAATGTAATCTGAAAACTGCTGCCCTGACTAAAACAATGCAACAGATCTCAGCTGGTATTCTGTCTATAATGGAGTGGAATGGACATTTTTAAGTGACTCCAAACTTTTGACCTGTAGTGTACATGTAAAGTTTACCTTTTTGTGGCTTCATCTGCCAGTGTGTAGCTCTTACCTGTGTGTGTGTGTGTGTGTGTGTGTGTGTGTGTGTGTGTGTGTGCGTGCGCGTGCGTGCGTGCGTGCGTGCGTGCGTGCGTGCGTGCGTGCGTGCGTGCGTGCGTGCGTGCGTGCGTGCGTGCGTGTGTGTGTGTGTGTGTTGTACAGGAGTGGTCTCCCTCCCACAACCTGAAGAGTCTAAAAAAGAAGCAGATGGCAGCGCGGGAGGCCATGGCTCGCCAGACGGTGTCGGACGCCGAGCAGAGCAGCGTGGAGTCGTCCGTCATCAGGTGAGCGCTCAGCACTCAGGCACACTCCAGTCCGCTCTAGTCCGCTCTAGTCCACTCCAGTCCACTCCAGTCCACTCTAGTCCACTCTAGTCCACTCCAGTCCGCTCTAGTCCAGTCCAGTCCGCTCATGTCCAGTCCGCTCTAGTCCGCTCATGTCCAGTCCGCTCTAGTCCGCTCTAGTCCACTCCAGTCCGCTCCAGTCCGCTCTAGTCCACTCTAGTCCGCTCTAGTCCACTCCAGTCCACTCTAGTCCACTCTAGTGCACTCCAGTCCGCTCTAGTCCGCTCTAGTCCGCTCTAGTCCAGTCCAGTCCGCTCTAGTCCGCTCTAGTCCACTCTAGTCCGCTCTAGTCCGCTCCAGTCCACTCTAGTCCGCTCTAGTCCACTCCAGTCCGCTCTAGTCCACTCCAGTCCACTCTAGTCCGCTCTAGTCCGCTCTAGTCCAGTCCGCTCTAGTCCAGTCCGCTCTAGTCCAGTCCACTCTAGTCCGCTCTAGTCCAGTCCGCTCTAGTCCAGTCCGCTCTAGTCCAGTCCACTCTAGTGCGCTCTAGTCCAGTCCACTCTAGTCCGCTCTAGTCCGCTCTAGTCCAGTCCGCTCTAGTCCAGTCCGCTCTAGTCCAGTCCGCTCTAGTCCACTCTAGTCCGCTCTAGTCCGCTCTAGTGCACTCCAGTCTTGCCCTGCCTTGAAAACCAAAAGACAACAATTTTATCATCAAAATTCTATAGCTGATGTTTTTAGTAAGGTCCCACCTTTGAAGGTTTTAGAATATCTTATTAGCATAGATTTTAAGAAACATATTAAAGTTTCTATAACACACAGTGCTCTGGCCATTAAATAGCCTTAGTTGCGGAAATGGCCTTAAATTAAACAAACAAACAAACAAACAAACAGTCCACTCCAGTCCAGCAGCCCCTGGGGCCCTTGGGCCATCCTCACCACGCCGCACAGCACTGGGGGCCCCGTCCACAGGCAGAGCTGAGCTCTGGACACTGAAGAGGGTCGCTGAGACACTGTCCCTCCCTGAGCTGACTGTGGAGGGCCGTCAGTCTGAGGCTGAGGCTGATGCATGCGGTTTCTAATCCACTTGGACACGCCTCGTGAGAATGTTTTTTTTTTGTGTGTGTTTCCTGTTTGGAAAGTGTCAAAGTGGAGTTGGTAAATCTCAAAAGTTTTGGTGAAAAAATTAACTTTTCATCAGTCACAGATATTTGACTTTCGTGCACGGCAGATATCAGCTTATAGCTTGGCAGGCTCCTGGATATAGAGTATTATTGGGAAGAGAAGCAGTACGGAACAGGGATTTTTTTTTATCGCTGTCTGGTATTAGCTGTCAGTGGAATATTTGCGGAGTTCTAGTCTTTCTTGAATTTGTTGGCGAAAAAAAACTGTACATCTTCAGTCGTTAGACTCTCTTGAGTCAGCTTTAGCCAACCTTATAGAAGAAGAATTAATAAGAAGAATTATGTGTTCTGAATACTGCATGGATGTATGAGGGAGAATGTCCTGCTCCACAAAGGAAAAGTCTTGCACTAGATCATCTGTCTTGTCTGTCCTTTTGTTTCTCTCTCTGCCCGAGTCCAGCATGCTTCAGGACGCCGAGAGCAAGTCGGAGTTGAGCCAGTCCATCTCGGCGCGGGAGCACTTTGTGTTCACCGACACCGACGGCCAGGTCTACCACATCACAGTAGAGGGCAACAGCGTGAAGGATGGCGCGCGTATCCCCCCCGACGTAAGCATCTCATGGGCCCCCCCGCCCACACACGTGCACACACACACACACTCACAGACACACACACACACACACACACACACCCCCTCAAGCTCCCCCGGCCTCCCTCTCTCCCCTCATTCTCTCCATCTTTTCATGGCAGCGTGAGCCTCCATCATCTTTCCCTTTGTGTGCGCGCTGGTCTCATTGCTCTGTGCTCATCTGCGTCCTGTCGGTCCTCCATTACCGTGACAGATGAGCTCTGAACAGCCCTCAGTCATTTGGTCCAATCTCAGGCTTTTCAGCCTGCTTTTTTCCCTTTCTTCTCCCCATTTCATATCTCTCCGACAAACAGACCTCTTAAACTATCTGGATGTGTGCGTGTGTGTGTGCATGCGTGTGTGTGTGTGTGTGTGCGTGTGCGTGCGTGTGCGTGCGTGTGTTTGTGTGTTGTGTGTGTGTGTGTGTGTGTGTGTGTGTGTGTGTGTGTGTGTGTGTGTGTGTGCGTGCGCATGTGTGTGTTTGTGTGTTTGTGTGTGTGTGTTTGTGTGTGTGTGCGCGTGCGTGCGTGTGTTTGTGTGTTTGTGTGTGTGTGTGTGTGTGTGTGTGTGTGTGTGTGTGTGTGTGCGTGCGCATGTGTGTGTTTGTGTGTTTGTGTGTGTGTGTTTGTGTGTTTGTGTGTGTGTGTGTGTGTGTGCACGCGTGTGCCACTGCTCTGACCTCAGCATTTCTGAACACTCATATTGTTTTCTGTTGTTTGTGAGTCAGACCCAGGGGAGTAGCTGCCAGGGGAACCAAAATGACAGAGAGGGAGAGAGTGTAAAGAAGGGGGGAGAGATGGAAAGAGAGAGAGAGAACAAGATGGAGAGAGTGAGAGGGAGAGATGGAGGGAGAGAGAGAGGGATGCAGGGAGTCTGTGTTTGGTACTCCACCCATGCCCGGGGTTATTGCTGATTTTTTTACTGTTTGGGAAAGTCAGAAAGAGAGATGAACCTGGCCACCCCTCAAGTCTCATTACTATGTTTCAAACCTGTGTGTGTGTGTGTGTGTGTGTGTGTGTGTGTGTCCACCAGTGCCATGTTTATCCCTGAGGAGAAGCCTATTACTTTCCTCATTATCACTGCCTGTCTCCCACGCTCATACAGACACACACATACTGTAGACCTTTACACACCCACACATACTGTAGACCTTTACACACACACACATACTGTAGACCTTTATACACACACACATACTGTAGACCTTTACACACACACACATACTGTAGACCTTTACACACACACACACATACTGTACACCTTTACACACACACATACTGTACACCTTTACACACACACACGCACATATTGTAGACATTTACACAGACACACACATATTGTAGACCTTTACACACACACACACACATACTGTAGACCTTTACACACACACACACACACACACACACACACACACACATACTGTAGATCTTTACACAGACACACACATACTGTAGACCTTTACATACACACACACACATACTGTACACCTTTACACACACACACACACACACACACACACACACACACACACACATACTGTAGACCTTTATACACACACACACACACACATACACACACATACACACACATACTCCTTCCTCTCCCAGTCTGTCATTTGTGTCACATTTTCAGATCAGTTTTTTCCCTCCACATCTTGTTTGGCTGCCACATCTGTTTTGTGTAGCGGATGTCATATGCAGAGAGGAAACTGTTGCAGAGCTCTGCTGTGGATCAGGCTGGTCAGAGGAAATGGGGTTTTGCACTCTTTTAAGTGTGGCACCGCGCGTCAGGCTTTTTCCAGCACAGAACTTTTTGGTGTGTTTTTCTTTTGACTTTTGCGATTAACACACACTTTTACCCACTTAGTGTTTTCTCCCAGTACTCCCCAGAGCACCAGAAGAATGTGTTAAGCCACACTTCTGATTCCTCGCACGTTGTGGTAATTGTTTTCCCTTCTGTTCGGAAGAATGACCCTGTTTGTTTGTTGTCACCCCTTTACCCCCTGTGGTGTCCACTGTGGAGCCGTGTGTTGACATTTAATTGGACTAATCCTTGAATCTTCATTTTTCTTTGAAGTCAGGCGCCTTGAACGGCCCAGCCGTATAAAGAGATGTTTCCCCAGTCAGCCGTAACCAAGTCCTGCCAGCCATTACAAGATGCTGCTGTAGTGTCTCTGCATCAGGACGGCATAGGTGGCAAATGAGGGCAGCACAAACGACTGGCTGCTTGGGGGTTTGTTAGTGGACATGTTGGACATTTTTACTAGTCTGGCATGCGTATGATGATGCCCCTGAGAAAGACTGAGAAACACACACAGGCAGAGATTTATGTGTCCCCTCTCCCCTCCCTTCCCCTCTTTTTCCTTCCTTCTCTCCCACACACACACACACACACACACACACACACACACACACACACACACACACACACACACACACACACACACACACACACACACACACACACAAGCACACAGTCTGTCATCCATCCACACACATCCATAAAATGGCAGGACAAATAGCCCTCATGAAAATGTAAATGCCGTCTTGTTGGCAGTGGTAAAAATGGGGCCATATTCCTATGCGGTCATAGCCAGACTGCCGCTCCTCTGCCCTTTGTCTGGGCCAGCCTCTGGGCGCCGGGCCTCAGCGACCAGCTGCGCTCTCCGAGTCCACTCAGAGCTCCAAATGCCAGCTGAGGCCGAGCGTAACCCCCCGGTCCTCCGCCGTCCGCGCCAGGTCGTGTCCGGGTCGCCCGGCGCTGGCGTCCGCCGGCGGGGTCCCAGGTCACAGGTGGGCTCACTCTCTGCCCTCTGCTCTCCTGGTCTCCTGCAGGGCAGCATGGGCAGCATCGCCTGCATCGCCTGGAAGGGAGACACGCTGGTGCTGGGAGACGTGGACGGCAACCTCAACTTCTGGGACCTGAAGGCCCGCTTGTCCAGGTCAGTCAGACGGGTCATCTCTCTGTCTGCCCATGCACACACACACACAGACACACACACACACATGCAAGAGCGCAAACGGGGAATTAATACAGCTGTCAGAGCTCATTTGTGTCCGACCAAATATTTGTAGGTGTGTGTTCCTTTGCATACAAATTTGCAGTGTGTGTGTGTTTCTCTGTGTGTGTGTGTGTGTGTGTGTTTCTCTGTGTGTTTCTCTGTGTGTGTGTGTGTTTCTCTGTGTGTGTGTGTGTTTCTCTGTGTGTTTCTCTGTGTGTGTGTGTGTTTCTCTGTGTGTTTCTCTGTGTGTGTGTGTGTTTCTCTGTGTGTTTCTCTGTGTGTGTGTGTGTTTCTCTGTGTGTGTGTGTGCTTCTCTGTGTGTTTCTCTGTGTGTGTGTGTGTGTGTGTTTCTCTGTGTGTTTCTCTGTGTGTGTGTGTGTTTCTCTGTGTGTGTGTGTGTGTTTTCTGATCTTTAAAGGGCGGTCCCCACACACCGTGGCTGGGTAAAGAAAGTCCGCTTCGCCCCGGGGAAAGGCAACCAGAAGCTGCTGGTCATGTACACAGATGGGGCTGAAGTCTGGGACACCAAAGAGGTACGGCAGCCGGCCCGCCAGGCCCTCACCGGTCAGATCTGCTCTTGATCCTCCCCTGTGGAGGAGGTTGAGGCTGATGTATGGGCTGCCTAATACCCTGAGACGGGCCCAACTCCGAGATTTCTCTCACTAGTTTGCGAGGTGTCAGAGTGGAGTATACACTCCTCAAAAGCCTAGGTGAACATTAGCATTTCATCAGTCACACAAGTCTGAGTTCTATTTTCCATATGTTAGTTATTCATTTAGGCATGAGCATGGTGTTATGGGTAATATGGTGATGCCGTTATTAATCATGACAAGTAATATTAAATATGAATCACTGGCTATACATCAAGGATTCACTGTTGATTAGTGGACTTGGTTGGTTGAGTGCACATCACGCCTCAGCTGTGAGGGGTTTGGTTTCTCTGAAATGTGCTGGGCTGTCCCCACAGTAGAGAGAGGACAGAGGAGTTGGATCACAGACTGACACAGTTTACCTCCAGAGGCCTCTGTCCAGCCCAGTTCAGCCCAGACATCTCTGCAGCCAGTCAGTGTAGATATTCATCTCAGAGACGCCAGTGCCCCCCTCAGTTACGATAGTAAAAGATCATTTGTGTGGTGACAGGGACCATTTGGTGGCGCCTAAAAGCCTACTGTCAGCGTTTTTATTTACACCAATTTTATGGTGGGAAGATGTGCTTCTCTCTCTCCCTCCCTCCTTTCTCTCTCTCTCTCTCTCTCTCTCTCCTTCCTTCTCTCTCTCTCCCTCGTTTCATCAGTGCTGAGAGCTTTCAGGGAGCTGAATCGGCTCTCTGGGTCCCCACTCTCTCGCCGCCTTGTTTAACAGTCCTCGGACTCCAGTCGAGCCTTTAATGCTGCCTATGAGATTGATGCGTGGGACCGGTATCGCCGCGGAAACAATGCTGACATCTTTGCTTTTTGGTTGTTTTTTTCCCCTGTGCGTGGCGCCGTGCGGTGGGCGGGCGGGCGTGCGGGCGGGCAGGCGGGCACAGCAGACATGGGCACACACACACACACATATGGCTGGCAAGCTGCTGGCACTGACTGCTCAGGCAGGGCCTGATGGGGGGGGGGGTGCTGGGGAGACGCTGCTCCCTTGGGGCCGTCAACAGAGAGAAACACACAAATACTCCCCCCACACACACACACACACACACACTATCTTACTCACACACACACATGCACTCTCACACACACAGATACACACACTTGACGAGAGACAGATGAAATGCAGCTGAGGAAGACGAGAGAGGAAACGCATCACTGCTCTTCTGACAGCTGTGTCTGAGTAAGTCAGACACACACGCACACACACTCACTACCAATGCAGGCACACACACACACACACCAGTGCCAAACGCACATGCACACAAAGTTTGGATCTAATAATTTGGTTGGAGAATTGAGGAGCAGAAAGTGAGTGAATGCCTGTCTGTGGTCTCTGTTGCATTTTGGGTTTAATGAGGAGAAGGCCGATGCGGCAGAGCACCCAGTTGTTTACCTCCACCATTTGCAAATGCAGAATTACAGCACAGCGGAAAAGCCTCCATTATTCGACTCGCGGGACCCTTTCCAAAGCCGCCCGCATCTTAACGCTTCACACTGCTGATTAATGTAACACAACCGTAATGAATGTTTAGGGAAATGCAGACCCACTGAGATGGCAATGTAGAGGAGGCCATCTCCTTATCTAGAATCTCAGCTCACAGCTGAAATAGAACTATATTCCATCCATACAACCTTCATAAACAGTAAGGAACTATATTCCATCCATACAACCTTCATAAACAGTAAGGAACTATATTCCATCCATACAACCTTCATAAACAGTAAGGAACTATATTCCATCCATACAACCTAAGTAAGGAACTTTATGAAATCCTTGCAAGCGTAGCAGAATGGATCAGCAGGCCTGTGTTGGTGTAGGTGTAGGTGTAGGTGTAGGTGTTGGTGTAGGCTGGGGTGGCTGATGTGTTGCCTGTTGCAGGTCCAGATGGTGAGCAGCCTGCGCGTGGGCCGCAATGTCACCTACCGCATCCTGGACATCGACTGGTGCACCTCGGACAAGGTGGTGCTGGCCTCGGACGACGGCTGCATCCGCGTGCTGGAGATGGCCATGAAGTCCGCCAGCTACAGGATGGATGAGCAGGACCTAACTGGTACGTGTGTGAGACGATGTGTGTGTGTGTGTGTGTGTTGGAGAGACGAAAGGTACACAGAAATACTGTAGCAGTGGTTGACCAGATGCTTGTTGTTTGTAACACCTTTTTAATGGCTGTCTTCCCATTATCAGATACATCAGATTATACAACCCCCACAGACACGCACTCACTGATAGTCTCTCTCTCACTCTCACTCTCTCACTTTCTTTCTCTCCCTCTCTCTCTCTCTCTCTCTCTCTCTCTCTCTCTCTCTCTCTCGCTCTCTCAGATCCGGTGTGGTGTCCATACCTGCTTCTGCCCCGTGCTGCTCTCACACTGAAGGCCTTCCTGCTGCTGCAGCCTTGGTCTGGTACCTTCACCATGGACATCACACAAGTGTACGTGTCCGCAACACTAGCCTGTCCCCTGCCCCCAAACCCTGACCACATTCCTGCTGTGCTGTCTCTCCAGCCTCTCCCTGGACTCACAGACAGACACGCCTCTAAACACTTCAGTGCCCCTCAGCCCCACAGTGGAGCGCCTGAAGGAATCTCACCGTCTTCTCTCACAGCCATCACTCAGACGCTCATCCACTTAGCCACTTAGCCACTGGCTGTCGTCCACCTCACAGCACTAACCCAGCAGTCACAGCCATGGCCATATAAGTGCACATGAGTGCTTAAAAGTCAAGCAGCTGGAGCACTCTTCCTTTCAGCTTCGATAGGGCTGCAACAGTTAATCGATCAATAGATTTGTTGTCAACTTTACATTTAGCACCAACTATTGGTTAATCGGTTTGGGTGATTGTTATGTTATAAAATGCCTCAACATTTGCTGATTGTAAAACTGCAGCTTCTAAACTTTAATATGAATATATGATAGACTAATATGTTTGCCATGTGCTCAAAACAAGGCATCTGAGGACAAAGGTATTTGGCTTTGCGGAAGACGGATCAACATTTTCTGACCTTATATTGATTAAACGACTAATCGATTAATCAATCAAGAGAACAATCAAAAGATTAATCGGGTGTGAAAATGTTTGCAGCCCTAGAATGTGCTGCTGTGAAAGCTAGCGGAGCGCCACTCGCTCCCCCCTGAGCTCCCAGGAGGTTGTCGCTGACGTGAGCCTTGACACGGCGCTCCCCATCCAGGCTGCGTGCAGACGGTAGTGTTCTTAGGGGGGCGGGAGCGAGGGGTTGAGTCTGGGGCTGCTGGCTCAGGGGGCGCAGTAGGGCTGTGGCAGATCCAGCACTCCTCATCTGTGGCAGGGGGGGGGGGGGGGGCAGGCCAAGCAGCAGAGAGAACACATGGCTTCATGTTTGTTTGTGTTTTTGCACATCACTTTTTAAAAATAGCCCTCTTTGTATTCTCTCTCTCTCTTTCTCTCTCTCTCTTTCGTTCTCTCTCTGTCTACAGAGATTACAATGAGAAGGATGAAATCAAAGGCCTAATTCAAGAGCAGCTCAACTCCCTGTCAAAGTGAGTACTGGCATTCTACTTGTCCAACTGTTGACTTAGAATTAGAGATGACCTCTTTCTTCCACACTGAAAGACAGGAGACTCCATCGGAGGCATCTGAAGTAGCTAAGTTTGAAAGCCAGCTCCTCAACAGTCTCCAAAGGCAGCCTGTCTGAAGGAAGGAGAACTTATCTGTGTGTGTGAGTGTGTGAGTGTGTGAGTGTGCCCTGTGTGAGTGTGAGTGTGAGAGTGTGAGAGTGTGAGAGTGTGAGTGTGAGTGTGAGTGTGAGTGTGAGTGTGAGTGTGAGTGTGAGTGTGTGAGTGTGAGTGTGTGAGTGTGAGTGTGAGTGTGTGTGCAGGTGCTGCTCCTGTCTGGTGAATGTTGCCCTGGTGTTAGTCCTGGTTGACAGATGAGAGGATGCCCTTGTCTCCTTGAGCCTGACATCTGAAAAGCTGTTTTTTTTTCCTCCTTTCTCATCTCCTTTAATGAATCTCTTTTCTTTCCCGCCTCCTCAGTGACATCAAAAGCGTCCTGCAGGACCCCGAGCTGACCCTACTGCAGCGCTGCCTCCTGGTGTCACGGTAACGCTCAGTCTCCGCCCCTCTCAGTGGGGGTGTTTGGCTGTTTGTGTTTGGCTTGAGTTTTTACTGTTGTCTATAGATGGGAAGGTGTCTGTGGGTGTGTGCCTCTTATCTGTGGGCGGCTGCATGTGTGTATAAAGATGTGTGTGTGTGTGTGGGTGTGGGAGTGTGTGCATTGCATCACAAGGTCACTTTTTGCTATGGACATCTGCAGCGGCTTGCGTTGTGGAGGCCTCGGTCACCCACAACAAAAGGCCATTTCCACCAACTCTGTTCGCACTTCATCACAACTTCTCTGACTTCCCACTCGCCGCCACTCTGTTAGCGGTTGCCTAGCAACAGCAGTGAGTGACGAGCATCGGAGGAGGGAGACGTGGAGAATGGGGCACACACAGTGGCATCTGCTCCATCAGTGTTCAATGCCCCGTGGCCTGATAGAGCCCGTCCTAGTGCAGAGAAATGGGCACAGACTGTTTCGGGAGCAGTTTTATGAAGGCGTGCAAAGGCAGGGTTATGGTTTGGCCTGGGGGTTAAGTCATCATCATGAACTGGCCAAGAGAAGAGCAGTGCTGCGTGTCCTGACTGGTAGTTGGGTTGGGCCACGCTGCAATAGGACTGGCCAGCAGTGGTCGTTACTACCAGTCGTTGTCACAGCATCTGCTTGCATTCTCAGGCTTTTTGGCGACGAGTCGGACCTCCAGTTCTGGACGGTTGCGGCGCACTACCTCCAGGCGTTCGCCCAGGCGCGGCTGCTGAGTGTGCCCGACACCGAAGGTCAGCCCCCAGCCGAGGGCTCTCCGGCCACCGGCCACGTCACCCATCTGGACATCTGCCACGACACGCTGTGCGAGAGCACCTTCTTCCAGGTGAGATCCAAGGCCTGGAGGTCTTCTCAGGACATAAAGGTTTTATTACAAACTGTCCGTCAGCCTTTCCAAGGATAGGAGAAAGTTTCAGTGTAAGCCTATTTGAAGTTGCCTTGCCTAAATGTTAATGAGAATTCCGCGAAAAGTCTCGCCTAACTCAAGAACAGAGCACAGCGACCTCAAAGTCCACACAGCAGTATCTGCCATATTGATCGGGTGCTTTACTGTGCGTATCCTCTCCACTCGGCAAATAAACCTACACACACACACACAGTCTGTCTCTTATTTTCTCACTTCCACACACACACACACACACACACACATACTCTGTAAGTCCGTGCAGGCAGATGCCTTGTGTCCAGGTGAGTATTGAGGTCAGTCCTGGCTTGTTTGTTTGTGCAGGTCACGGCCACTGTGGCCTGGTCCAGGAGCCTCTGGACAGCAGGAGCCAGCTCCCCTGTAGTTGTCTTTAGTTCCATCTCTTTCTTCCTTCTTTTCTCTCGCTGTGTCGGCACTGTCATCCTCTATTGTGCTCTTTTCCTGCTCTCTACTTCTCTTTTCTCTCTCCCTCTCTCTCTCTCTCTCTCTCTCTCTCTCCCTCCCTCCCTCCCTCTCTCTCTCTCTCTCTCTCTCTCTCTCTCTCCCTCTCCCTCCCTCTCTCTCCCTGCTGGCCGTTTGCCAGGGTGTTGGTCGCGGGCGAAATCGATTCTGCCGCAGCTGACAAGGGAGCAGAGAGCAAACAGAGCAACAGAGCAGGGGAGCCAAGCCCCGATGGGCACAGCATTCCCTCCTCTGCTCCCCTCCTCTCCTCCTCTTCTCCCCTCTCCTCTCCTCCCCCATCTTTTTCCTCTCTTCCTCTTTTACCTCCCTGACGCAGCTGTCCCTGGTACCTGAGATGAGCCCTAAAAGCTGCCATTTGATTCCCTGTCACACCGTCGTCACCTCTACTGGGCTTTGGGGCTGCAATAATTTAGCAATTATTCAATCAGTTGCCAATTATTTTGGTAATCGATTGATCAATTTATATCACTTTTTTTTAACGAAAATACCTCAAAAATCCCTGATAGGAGCTTAAACATGAATACTTAAACATGAATCAATTAATTGATTAATTGAGAAAATAATCAAAAGATTAATCCACTATGGAAATAATCATAAGTTGCAACCCTACTGGACTCTACTCACAGGCCCTGAGGCTTAAGGACACCACTGGTGGTCACCACAGGGTTTGGCCCTGATGAATGATGAAAGTCTGGATGAGGATTTGGGATGGCGTGTGTGTGTGTGTGGGGGTCAGGAGGAGTTCTTAAAGCTTGTGTGGTATTGAGAAAGATGAATGGAATGTTATCCATGGAATGGAAACAGCTCAAGCTCACACTGCTGTGTCTGAAGGCCCCCTGCAGTGCAGTCAGAGCAGGTTCTCCTCACTCTCCGCTTCCCACTGCCAGGTGATGGACACGGTGATGGACGCCCACTGCTGAGGGCGAGGCGGCCAGCCGGAGACAGGGAAGGATGCAAACATCAGAGTTCCCGCCCCGGCGCGCCTCTCCCTGCCGCAGGCTCCGGCCTGCCGTTCCGAGGATTAGTGTGAAAGTGCAAAGAGGGATTTGTTTTGTTCTCTACAGACAGTTAAGTGGGTCTGGGTTATTTTGGAACACCATCAGTGTTTCACATTTGAACAAGGCCACTATATCTGTGTTCGTTCACTTTCCCCCTATACCAAGCCATCTTCGGTAGATATGATGCTCTAGACCCACTGGCCAGGGAAAATACTTAAAAGAAATGAGTCCAAACGAACACTGGAAAAGCTCTGTTGTTCAGCAGATAATACATTTCCAATTTTTCATGGTTGCTCATTCACTGTGACTATCACCATATTGCAGTGAGAAGGGAAAAACAACAATTACGATTACTTGGTGCTTACACGTACACACACACACACGCACGCACACGTACACACACTCAAACGATCACACACTTTCACTTTGGTGGAACTGATTAGTTGTGATGTTTGCAGACATCCCGTGACTGACGCCGCAGAAGATTTCATTTCAGGCCATTATTACTTTCTGCTCTTGTTGTGTGTCCCACTCCGTGCGGCGGCCATGCTCTCCTTCAGCGCCCAGCACTCGTCACCACAGTGCTCTCCGCAGGCCTCACCAGTGTGCGTGTGTGTGTGTGTGTACAAAGAGGTTTACGCTGATGAGGAGATGGTGTTTAGGTTGAGACAGTAGGGAGGAAGCGGGTGGTGGAGTGACCGCATTCAGACAGGGCAGTAGAAGCTGACGCAAGGGAAAAGGCAATTAGAAGTGCTGTGGGCAGCTTTTTTGCTTGCTTGTTGGTTATTATAGATAATACAGACAATCTCATCTCACAATGCTATTTTTCTCCCCCCCACCCACCACACACACACACACACACACCTCACACACACACACACACACACACCTCACACACACACACACACACACACACACACACACACACTTTTCTATCTCCTGTTCATTTCCTCCGTTCCTACAGAGGTTCCAGTTGGAGCGGGTGCATCTGCAGGAGGTGAAGAGGTCCAGCTATGAGCACACCAAGAAGTGTGCTGACCAGCTCCTCCTGCTGGGCCAGGTATGTAACTGCATGCACTGGCATAACCCATTGTCAGACTGAAGTCTAGTTGTAAGCCATAGGTGTGTCTAAAGGCAGTCGCTACAGAGCTTCAGGACTTTCGTAACGCACATTTTGTCATTTACTGAAGTATAGCTCATTTCAACAAAATGACCATTTAAGGATGACTGCAAACACACTTCTTTTTAGCTTTTCCTGTTATGTCAAACAAACACACACACACACACACACACACACACACTCTCCACTTCATGGTGGGTTATGGGCTGTTTGACGGCGGGAATGAGCGCAGTCGAGCGAGTGGGCCAGTGGGCTCACTGTGCTCTGTCTCTCTAATCAGTGGGCTGAGTGGCCTGCAGCCGCATCCATCAGGCCAGCCCATCACCTCCCCATCAGCCTCATGATGAGGGCCGCACCGCCGAGCTCGCCACTGACCGCTCGGCTCTCTGCTGACGGCCCAGTCAGGGGGAACATTATCAGTGAATTCTAACGGGGAAGCACTTCACAGATAGTCAGTAAATATCCCCCAGCCATTTCAACTTCAATTTTGTGGAGAATTGTCAGTTTAAGCCACAAGCTACAGACATATTAGATGCTCATATCATGTCAGAATTGAAACACAAAGCAAACAAAAGACTAAATGTTCTTATGTTATGAAATGAGATTATTCTGCATGCTTTTAGGCCCATTAGTCAGCCTAGAATCCCATCTGTCTTTATTGACATGTCCGATCACTGGAGCCCCAGTCCACCTTGCTGCTTTGTACACTAATTACCACGGGGTCCCTGGACTGTTCTAATCGGGTGTGTGTGTCTGTGTGTGTGTGCCACTCAGACTGACCGGGCGGTGCAGCTGTTGCTGGAGACCAGTGCAGACAACCCCAGCTACTACTGCGACTCGCTCAAGGCCTGCCTGGTCACCACCATCACCTCCTCAGGGCCCTCGCAGAGCACCATCAAGCTGGTGGCCACCAACATGATTGCCAACGGCAAGCTGGCAGGTACGTTACGCCCCCAACAACATGGACCTTTCAAGCTGCTCAGGGTTAACGTGAACATGGACAATTTTACTCTCTTCTTTTTGTGCTTGAAGTTCTGGTTGTGGCACGGTTTTCTGTAATCCAATCTTTTTTAAGTCGCTGTGTATGCCAAAGCTGCAGGATCTGAGGCCACATCCAAGGATATGAGACTGAAATTTGCAGCCAAACCAGCCCCAGTATGACTTAGGTCATGATTTATTCAGAGTTTTTTGTTGCAAAATGTATGTTCGCCACTAAGTATGCGAGCTGCTGGCTGGCACAAGAGACACAATCTTCTCAATCTACACTCGGCAGATCAACTGGTGCCATGTAGAGAAACAGCAGGGATTTCAAGTCTGCACCTGTTTATGCACAAGCAAGCAAACCTAGTGATTTAGGCCCCAGCGTTCCATTGTGTAGCTCTAGAGAGCCCCCTAGCTGTCAGCCTCCTGTAGTGCATCACTATTATCTGTCCTTACATCACAG
>NC_055972.1:9281782-9444282 GCF_018492685.1 Alosa sapidissima | reverse complement strand
CAGTGCCATCATAGGTGGCCGTGGCGTCTTCTTTAAGTCGGCCCGGGCATTTCGATGGTTTATGGTTTTAATCAGTCTTACCTTAACTAACACGAAACCTGTCCAGCTAACCACATTCTGGGACCAGGGCTAAATCTAATAAAGCTGAATTTATATCAACTTTTTAGAGATTATGTCCCCAGCCCACGTTTAAATAGTGGTACATGGTAACAAAGGGCCATTGAGATGTAAAACGAGCTGACAGTTATGAGTCAACTGTGACATTTGCATGCAAGAAACCCCAATGACCACATTTCCCTCGTACCAAGGATTTGCCCTCACATTTGGCTCCGTGCCATACCGTCAGCATTCATCACTGCCCGCCACATACACAATGTGCATGATGACATCACTCATGATACAATTTGAAGTTGTTCATACCAACTTAAAATGTATTAAGAGCCTGTGTCAATGTGACACTGACGTGTAAGTGTTAAGCACTATTAACCGGATTCTAACCGTTAATATATTGCTTTATCTTGTTGACCCTGCCCAAATGCTGTGCTTATTTGATTATATATCCACCCAAACCAGTGCGCTTAAGGGAGTAGGCTATATCAAGGGACAAATTGTAAAGGAAAAAAAATCGGACAGCCAACAACCTTTATTTATCCATATATTTGCCACTCAAGGTTTGGGGACAGATGGAACAGCCTTGACCACTAAACGAGGGCAACCAAAGTATGGACCGACGGCATTTTAACTTCCTTATTTTAACCTCTATTTTTTCTACACCAATGCCAATGGACAAAGACTGGGAAATTAAAAGGACAACAGTAACTGTGTAAACATAGTCATATACAGATAAGCAAAAAAATGAATTCAAATTAAAAATGAACATTGGTTAGTATGTATAGGAACAAAAAGAGAGATAGCCAAAACCTTACTTTTTTTCAATCATAGCTCAGCATACATCTCTACACAGCATGCAATAAGGCACCTAACTAACAATGAAGCCTATGCTACCATCTGAAGCACAATTGTTAACCAAAGGAGGGGGAAAAAAAGAAAAAAGTTGTTCTATATAATACTCACTCCCATAAAAACAGTATACCTTTCATTTCCCTTTCAAATGACCCAAACCATATTTAAAAAAATACATCAGTTTGTAAAAGATTTTTTCATACACAGAACTGGTAGGTAGAAAGTGCAAACCCATGGAACTCTGAAAATGTTGAAATCAAATTAGGTGTTCATTAAAGCAAGCTGTAATCTGTACTTGAGTATACACAATCTATTACACAGTCTTTGATACTTTGTAGAATGTCTTATGAATATAAGTTAACTATTATGCTATACACTGCTAACTGATTTAGTCTCCAAAGCAAAGAATAAGCTTTTATCTTCTCAAATATGTATAAACCACTTATTCCTAACATACATTTTGGATTAAAATCACCCAACCGCCCTCAAACAAAACTACACCGTAGGATGCTGAACATAGTTTAAGCCTGAAGTCTAAGGTTACCACACTGCTTCAGTCAATAAGTAAGCCATCTTTGACTTAAAAGACCAGCTTGAGCATGCTATGAACACTGTCTGGACTTAGGAGTCACTAAATTCTCACTGGTTGGCATACAGTCCACATGTGTGCTCAAATAGGTGTTGAGGGCATGATCATGAAGTCAAGGACACTGAGCAATTGTCATTTTACTACTGTACTTGTAAGTGAAGTTACAAAAGGTTGACAAACACAATACACCATGATGGAGCTGTTGAATTTTTATCCAGTGACTAGTTCTCTTTTAGAAGCTGCAAAAATACACGGCCAGGCTACACATTTTTAAAGCTCTTTAAGAAAGTAGTGTGCCTTTTTCCTTCGTCCACTGCCAATGTGAAATCAGTGACATCTACTGGTTAACATCAAATCATTAGGTCATTACAAGGCAAAAAAAAAAAGGGTAAGACTCATGGGATTACCAAAAATATAGCTCAGCTTCAGGAACACCTGCATACTACACACCTATACATATATTTAAAAAAGGAAAAGAAAAAAAAAATCAACATGTATTTATTTACATATGATATCATGTTAACCAACAATGGTGGACTTGAACAAAGAAAACTGCTTCAAGACCTCTTTGTTTTCAATAACTTCTGTGGCTGTCAACTTGAGTGAAGGGACCTCAGGGTAAAACATGACATGGAGATGCAAAGCCTCTCATAAAATTATTCTCCTTTAGGCCTACAGGATACACTTAAGAGAACTGGCCCAAGTCAGTATAACTGAAATCACTATGATATTATTATTATACAGGTTAATCATACTGAGGTGAACTCATCTTTAAAAACATTGAGGCATGTAACAAATCAAGCCATTCAAGCAGGATCACTAGGGATAGCGGCTCAATGTCAATTTTTTTTTTTTATATTGGAGGATCAAAGAACTTGTCTAAGTTTAGCTGAATAAAGAATTTACAGTCCTTCAGCCGAGGCCACAACTAGTTTAACTTGTCATTTTTATAGTGAAGGATAAACCTTACAGCTGAAATGTGGCCCGACATTGTTACACGGTGAAACTACTACTGGGAGAGACCACATTAAATTGCAGGCATGTGCTCACTGGTCTATATGGATTCTATGGTGCCTCGAAAGGGAGGATGAATGATTGAAACCCTTTCCACACTGGGAGCAGCGGTATGGCTTCTCACTTTGCAGGATTCTTTGCTGCTTGACAACAGGGCTGTATCCCTTTCCTGATGGAACACTGAAGGTGGGCTTCTCGTCCAAGTGGACACGCTGGTGTCTTGCTAGAGAGGAGGAGTGATTAAAACTCTTCCCACAGTGGGCGCAGGCGTAGGACTTGCCATCTGAATGAGTTTTCTGATGCCTTGACAGGGAGGACGAATGATTGAAAATCTTCTCACAATAGCGGCAGCTGTACTGCCTCTCTCCAGGCATGCCTCGCTTCTTTGGGGTTGGGGCATCATAGAACACACTCACTGACTTCTCGGGCTGGGTGTATATGTTCTTCAGCTTCTCCGGTGGGCTGTACATGTTCTTCCCCTCCATACTGTGCGATTTGTTGTGTCGGGACAAGGAGGAGGAGTGGTTGAAGCCCTTGTCGCAGTGGGAACAGCGATATGGCTTTCCACCAGAATGGACCAGCTGGTGCTTCTTCAGGTGGCGCTTGCGGACAAAGCTCTTCCTGCACTGGTTGCACTTGTAGGGCTTCTCACCCGAGTGAATCCTGGCGTGCTCCCGCAGGGTGGCAGCTGCGGCAAAGCACTTTCCACACTGGAGGCATCTGTGTGGCTTATCTCCAGCATGTGTCTTCTGATGTTGTTTCAAGTTGGAGGCCGTGGCAAAGCCTTTCCCGCACAGCGTGCAGCTGAAGGGCTTCTCCCGGGCGTGCATCTCCTGGTGCTTTTTCAGGTGACGCCGGCGGATAAAGCTCTTCCTGCACTGTGTACATTTGTATGGCTTGTCGTCTGAATGCATCTTCATGTGCTCTCTGAGGGTGATGGCTGCAGCAAAGCTCTTCCCACACTCTGAGCATCTGTGGGGCTTCTCAGGAGAATGCATCATCTGGTGAGGCTTTAGATTGAATGCGTCAATGCCAACTTTACCGACTAGCTCCACACCAGTGGGGCCATAGCTCTTCTCCTTCATGTGGATTTTCATGTGAGCCTTCAGGCTGGAGTCCACTGCAAAGCTTTCACCACAGTGGACACAGATGTAAGGATTGGTGGCTTTGTGGATTTCAAAGTGTTGATGGAGATCTGTGATGCTGCTGAAAATCTCACCACACTCATTGCATTGCAGGCCATGGGCCTCATGAATGACCACACCATTTTCAGACTCCACTGTGAGCTCACCTCCATGGTCGGATTCAGCTTTGACAACATGATCAGGGCCAGCACCACTCATCTCTGCTTTGAGGAGAACTTCACCCAGGAAGGATTCATTCTCATGCTTAATGTCATGCCCTCCAAAGCACTGGAGGCCAGTCTGATCTGCCTTGGTGTAGTCATGGTCGGTCTCGGTAACAATTTGGTCAGCATCAACACAAGTCACAGCACCCAACTCTGGGCCCAGGCCTTGTATTTTGGCCAGATCTGAACCATGAATAGCCTCAAGATCCAGCCCCCTTTTGTCTTCCTGTGTCATAATTTCTGTCTCTGCTGCATAATGCAGGTCTCCGACTTGCGTATGGGCAATGACACACTCGGAGCCTAATGTGTCAAGGCCCGGCGTGTCACATTCAGTCTCTGACTCGGCCATCAGAACACACTCCAGCCCAACGACTTCCGTTTTCCCGTCTAATGAAACCTTAGCGTTGCTCAGAGAGCACCGCTTTCCCACAGTGAAATGTGTTGTGTTCCTTTCTTCAGAGCAAGAGGCAGGAAGCAGGTGGGCCTGAAAAGAGAATCACATGTGTTAATACACTGAAACAAATGCCTACATAATGCATTGCAATTTACGACTTCCAAACAAGTAGTCAAAACTCAATGATCATGCAGTACCTGACATGAATCTAAATGTCTGATATGACTACTAGTACATTGCTGTTGTCAAATGATGCTGTATGACTACCACGACCAACTACACATTAACCAATCAAACATGTTTTGAAAACAGACAATCACATTTCATTGTTCTTCTATCCAAAGCTCCCACAAGACAAATGGCAAAAAAAAAAAGCACTGGTGACAAGCATATAGAAAACATGCATAAGACCTCAGACCTACAGGTTGGTGCCTAGACAAACAATAACACTGGCCAACAGTTTCACGTGCAATGGGTCCTCAGAGCAAACATCAAAACATAAGGATTTGCTAGTGATATGAAACAACTTAAATTGTGACAAGCAACAGTACATATGGGCTCTCCTTCTGCAATGGGCACATTCAGTAACAGCCATACGGTATACCAAAAAACGCTACAACAAGAGGACCAGGAGACAGGGTGAGACGTGAATTTTACTTAGCCTTATTCAGATGGCTTAAGTTGGGCTAACTAGCAGATACATCTAGCTGGCTAGCCAGCTAAAGTTAGCGATTTCCCCACTTTCTGCGGATGGCTAACTTGCTATCATTAGCTGGCTAAAAGTAATCATAGTCAGTAGTTTAATATTAGCAAACAAATAATATCGCGCACATATCTGTGTAGACAATGCGACAATTGCAGTAATTGCAGTAAGACATGGTGCATTTAATGTTACACCTTCAATGCTTCAGTTACTCATTACTGTCAACTTCAAAACTCTTAATTCAGATGGTGTATTATTGTTTTCTATAGAATTGTTGGCTTGCTAAAGAGCTTGCTAGTTAGCTTCGTTTGGATTGGCAAAATCAGCTAACTAGCTGCTAACTAGCCAAACACATAGCTGGTAAACAAACTATGTAAAAAGTTAAATATTTTATATATATTTGCTGTAATGTGCTAAAATGAAAATTGTCCGATCTATTCAACAGCGAGCTTGCGTATGCGGAAACTTCAGAGTCAACTGGATCATAGAATTTACAGGCCTGCCGCGGTAGGCATCTTGTGGCACTCGGGGAATGAGCAGCTAGCTAGCTGTAAAATGGCCGCCGCTAGCTTCCGCCCTTCACAACGCATTTTAACACTCTGGCTATCTGGCGATCATCGTGGTGGCGAGATGACCAACGTTCTCCTAAATCGTCTCCAACTTACAACTCACTTTTTTAACAATCCTAAAATACGAACGTATCAAATTGCACCTAAGGGCAATGACGCTAATTATAACACGGCTAAACACTAAACATAACTAAGCTAAATACCATAACCAAGATGGCAAACAGGAACAAAAATGGCTAACAGAAGAACAGTCCACTGAAAAGCCCGGGAAAGACGTCCCCCACCTTACATAATCCCAACGAGTTCTTCTACACAATACGTTGTATAATATCGGTCATTAAATAGACATTATTTAGTAGTTACCACATCAAACAATTCCCAGTTTAATGCTAACACCCATGCATCAATGACGCGCATATAATGCTAGGTTAACACTACCGAATTCCTTTAGCATATTTTCTGCCCACTCTCACAACATGGCCTGCCTCGCTAACTAGCGCGCTATCGTCACACCACGATTTGCGGCTACGTGTGCAATTCTAATCGCAACCAACATTTGGCAAGTCTATTTTGAAGATTACAAACAGCTTCGAAAATCTACGATAATAACCTTAAAATATCGCATTTAATCATCCAAAGTTATGTTACAGATAACTTAACGGCCAAATTAACGAAGGCTTTTCAATGAAATAAAATAAAACGTTGGCACCATATACACTAGCGATTTAGCACGCTAACATTACCCGCTAACTAGCCGCGGGTTAAGGTTAGCTACCACAATAGATAATGTTGTACGCTACATGCTAATTTATCTAAAGTATCCTTGTCTGTTTATATACAAAATTACCAACCTCCTTTCCTCTCTTAAGGTTTTCGAGCGAATTCGCTTGCAGACTCTGCACTGACGACGGACCTTGGATCCAGCTACGTTGCCTTGCGTCTGAACTCGTTGCAGTCTTCCTCTCTCTGTACTTACGTACAGCTGGCGCCACTGATCTTCTGGCGCCAACAGTATTTGAGCGCATGAGCAAAGGCTTTACGCTGGCTCTCGTTGTTAAACGTATACAGTGCTGCCATCTGTGGCTCTGGAGTAGGCTCTATCTTGGGTTCTTTGTAAACATGTAGCCAAATCCGTGAAGACAGACTCACGTTTTAATCACAAGTTACAAAATATCCAACAGTAGGCCTACGTCTAACTAATAGCCTAGGCCTAAGCTACATACTTGTAAGCTATGATACTAATGTAAAATACGCATATTCATTACAATCAAGGACCATTTCGAAGCGTTATTGTTGTACAAAGAACAAGAAGGCCAGGCGATCCTGGCATGTGAAACCTGCTTGTTTGAGTGTGTCTCACGTGCGTAGGGTATCTTGTTGTTGGGCCATTCGAATCTAGGCCTAGGCTACAGTCTGATCCTATTATATGGTCGATTTTATGTAGGCCACTAGAGCGCACTATTTGCCAGGAGTAGTCGAATATGCCGAATTGTACATAGATTGCGTGTGTGTGTGTGTGTGAGAGAGAGAGAGAGAGAGATCGAGATCTTAATGCGTGCGCCGCCCGCCCTGGTCACAGCGCGCCCTAAAAGACAAAGGCAGTAAAAGCCGAGTTCAAAACCAAAGCTTTTGACCATGTAATCTGACGTGACTGTGGAAAAGGCTTCAACTGAATTACTAGTTTCCATTCGGTACCATTCAAGGGGAATAAGTGAAATAGTGATTTTTGACAAGATACCACCCTAGAATTACTTTTTGTATTTTTATCAGACTTTTTATGTAGGCCTATGTCTATGGAGGGATGTCATCTTGTCAGGTGAATAGGTAAACATTTTAACTAATAGATTACATTTTTAAATTACATTACATTTTTGTAACTTTTCTGAAATTTTATGTAGACCTATTAAGTAAATGAGCCATTATCTAGGAAGTAATATATCCCTGCATAAGTGTATGATATACATAAACACACAAAACACACAAAAAGCTACAACCAATGCAATGCTATCACTTCTTTTCTAACTCTAAGGTGGTATACCTTGCCAAAAATCCCTGAGAAGAATTCCCCTCAGATGGTTTGAACTAGCCAACTAGCCAACGTTTGAACTAGCCAACTAGCTCCGCTGGTGGGAAACTGCATGGGACTCAGCGCTGCCGCTGTCCTATTGCGTGCAGAGGGAATTTGAAAGACAACTGATTATCCCGCCCCTCGGACTGAGCACTGCGAACGGTGAGTGCCCAGACCCTACATTTTAATGTGGGTCTGGCAGGCTATGCAAAACGCCCATTCACAAAATCAAAGATTTGAAGAACTATTTCACATCTGCACAACTGTTTTATCATTAAGTGATTTTTATTTCAATTTCTTTGAAGTCAACACATGTGATACAAGTATAATATTAAACCGTATATAAACAATTCTGAATAAGTCTATTAAAACTGATGGTCCCGCTGATGGCTTTGAACAGTAGCCTATCTTATTAATATTACTTATTAATTATTACACTATTATTAACATAATTAGCCTACATGATAACAAAAAACATTTTTTGTTTTATATGTACAGATAAATGCAATTCAACTTATTTATTCACATTTTGTACAGCAGCAGATTCAAGCAATGTGCTCAGCCATTTCACACATTCATGACAGGGGTGAGTTGAAGAAGAGAGCTCTGGGGGTGAATGCCATTGCTCTTGGAGTGAAGCCTCTCAATATTCTGTAGGAAACCGCGACGTTTAAATCCCTCAAGTATCGCAGAGTTGCTTGAGGTCATGCTCATTCGAGTTCTGTGGACGTGAGAAACAGAAATATTGTTAAACAAAAACTAGGCATAATATCACTGATCTGAAATGTAAAGAGGATAAATATTCCTTACATAACTGTCATGTAGGGATAATGGACGACACGGTGGTCTGTTCACAGAAGTTAATGCACGGTTGAGGTTGAATAAAACACAATAATATGACTGTGCTACAGACCATTGCACACGACAGGTCTCAGTCTAGGTCTGTTGCTTGAGTACAGCAACCATGGGAGATATCTTGTCCTCAAATACTGATTATTTTAACAGTGGCTTCTTAAAATTCCTAAACACAAAATATCCACTCAATAATACAACAGTTCACACAGGGGAATGGAGAATGTCTGGAATCTACAGGGGAGGACACAAATCTACAGGGGAGGACACAAACAATCATAGTGGTAATCGGGAGAATTCTCCTGATTCTCCCGATTACCACTATGCTATTTCCATAACGTAAATCCATTTCCCAACTTATATGCAAGAAATGTCTCTTTATTTCACTCTTCTAACCACAGTAATGTACCTGCAACCATGTCGTCTACATAGGCTAGATAGCACCATTAGCTCACCTGGGGGAATCAATCCCACTGTCCCCTGTGTTGCTTTGACTCTCTGTTGTCTCCCCTGAATGAGCCCCATTGGGACTGCTGTGGTTCTCGCTGGAGCTGAGAGGGACCCTTGGCTCTTGTGTGTCAAACAAGTTCAAGTTCTGGTGGCAGTTCTCCTGCTGTGACTCACTGCCCTGGTGAGCAGAGAGGTTCTCTCTCTCATCTAATGACTTCTGCAGTGTCTCTGCATCTGAGTCCATTTCACTTGTCTGGCAGTAATCAAATATGCTGCTGTCAATGGCGTCAGTGAGCTCCTTTTCCATCCTATTGATCTTGTGCAAATTTTTATCTCGATGTGGAGATCCATCTCTAAGGATGGTTTCCCTTAGTGAGATGGATGACTCACTTTGGGGGGGGTGATCATTGGGCTCATTCCAGCCACTGTCTTCCTTTCTGAGGATAACTCTCAGGGGCTCTTTGTAAAAACTGGACGCATCCAAGCTGCTAATCCAGTTACCGCTCCCAAACTGGGGTTTACAGTATTGAATCGTGTTGGGATGCATGGCCTCACTGCTGTCAAGGGTGCACTCTTCATTCAAACAGAGAGAGCTACAGGCGTCTTCATCTGTCACATCTGACTTCATGTATAGGTGACGGTCATCATCTGTGTAAACATCACTCTCTATTATACCAGAGCCCCTATGTTGTCCACTGCTGCTGACTAACTGCTGGCTCCCCAACATGTTACCAGTCTGCTGGTGAGAGGCTAAAAGATCTGGTCGATGGCTTGAATCCTCCTTCACGTCCATCTGTCTCAGGGATATCCTGCGTCGAACAGAGGGTTTAGGCCATGAGAGGGGTATATCTGTTGTTTCCTGGACAAGGGGATGATAGTCTGTCATATTGCCATGACATTTTAGATGTCTTTGGTCAGTCTCATGGCTGAAGTCAGCATCAAGTGTTCTGTGTTTTGCATCCTTGTCTTGTCTGAAATCTCTCCCTCTGGCATTATTTTCCTTTAGATGCTTTACTTTGTCTTCTATCCTTAAAGTGCTACTCTCTGGATAGATAGAGCTATAGTCTCCTGAATGCTCTTTCACAGGGTTACCATCAAGCAATGTGCCTACAGCTAGTTCTCTCTTGTGAAGATGCTCACAGGATCCTTCCATTGTAACATGTGTCTTATCAGGTTCTTCAGCTGTCCCTTTTGTGTGATGGGGATCCCATGACTTAGACCTGTGACTGGAACGATTTTTCTTTCCAGATGTTTGAGTTTTGCCATCTCTTCTCCTCTGTTCTCTGTGGCTTGAGGTCTGCAGTGTGTCCTTATTGGATATACCCTGAAAAGGGTTCTCAATGCGTTTCTTGTAGAGGCTTTTCGCATTCAAAACAGCAGAATCATTTTGATTCTCTGGTTCCTCTGTCTGGAAGTCTGGTTTGAGACGAGAGGGTGTGAGATCATGTTCCTCCATATCATCCACACAATGAGGAGCCTTAGGCTTTGGTCTGTGTTTCTCTTTTGAAGAATGGCCTCTTCTCTTACTACGAGTGTTCTTTAACGCAGTCCTTTTGCCAGCAACCTTGGAAGAATGGTTCCTTGGTTTGGAGACCAGCATCTCAGTAGACATCCCTTTGTCCACTGCTCGCTCAACATCTCTCTCCTCCAGCTTCATCATAAGGGCAGTGTGTCGCACCAGGTTGTCCACTGTCAGTTCCGGGTTGATCCGCTTGATGATGGCATGCTCCAGATCTCTGGGAAGGTTGTTGAGGTCATTCTCATCTCTCACTGGCCACTCCTCAGGCGGGAACTGTCCAGAGAAAGTTGCATATTCCTTCTTCAGTTTTGTCTCCTTCTTAGCTGTGCTTCGCCGGAACAAGCTAAGGCCAAACTTGCGGCCAACTTTTTCTTTGTCCTTACGACTTGTTGTTGTGGCTTTGCTGATTTCACTGGCCTGGCAGTCAGCAGCCGTAGAGGTGGACTGGTGCTGGACAGACGGTTTGTGTTCTTTGGGCCACTTGAGGCTCTTGCCAGTGCATTCACTGACAGAGACATGGTCTTGGACTGATGGTGTAACAGTGGAGACCGCAGTGAAACATCTACAGGACTTACAATGAGCCAGTGAGGGGGACGCGCCGGTAGCATCCAAACAATTTTCATTGCTCACTAGGTAGGTAATGGGGGGTGGGGAGGGAAGTTCATTTTCCCCTGTGCTCCACCAGTTTTTCTCTTTCACTGTGTTATTAGTGATGAAGTACGTTTGGGGTGTGACAATGAAGTAGCCCTCTCCAGTATGATAGATTTTTCTCTCCTTTATCAATGAGCCCAGAGCATTGTACAGGATGTCTTGAGTGGGGACAGTCATCCCTACAAGTAAAAAAAAAAACATTTTATAGCTTTGCATTGTATTTGTTTCCATGCATGTTGATTGTAAATATGTCAAATATTAAATCTGAAACCGTGTTTTAAATGGACCTAGTGATTACCTGGATGAGCCTTCATCATATGCGTGATCAGCGCCTCCTGATTTACAGTGATATGGTCAGTATTCATGTCCGATATCAGCGAGCACAGAACCTCTGACAGTGGGATAAACTGCGACTGAGCAATGGGGGTCATCTGCACTGGCGACACATCACCTATGACAGAAGAAGCAGAGATGGAGCAAGATGAGGATTAGGATTTCAAAATGCTCAACATTTTCAGAACGTACTCACATAGACTCTGACACATTTAATAAGGAATAATGTAATGATGAGTGACTTAATGCTTGTCCTCTTGATATAACTCTATTAAAAACACCTTTCAACCGTCCACTCTACTGATTGATATTCAGACTATTTTTTTAAAAAAGTGACTGGAGGAACCATGTAACATAAACAAAGGTTTGATGTTAAGTTAATAAAATAAAATAAATCAAACAATATCCCAACTATATGGTATACCAAATGTATTGACTAGGAAACAGCTTTATATTATAATGTTTTGTTTTATATTGTGAAGAATTTACAATCCTATTTTATGCATGCATTGCACATGAGTACCACTGTACATGTAAAAAAAATTGACTTTCCACCACATGGAAAAAAATGGTTTAGTGGAACTCTGAGTTGCTTACTGAGGGCGATCTAAAGAGGAGCCTACTGTGCCATAACAAAGCCTCTCTCCGTCTCAGTAATTCGGCCCCACCTTTCAGATTAGGAATGGACTTTGAAATGCTGACACCATGCTCTCAGACTATAGGCCCTCCTCAGTATTAAAGCCAAGTTGGCCACTTTAACTCATCACATTAAGTGCAGTTTAAGAAATTGGTGACTTTCAACCGAAGCCTGGCTGTAGGAATACAGCATTTCTAGCCTGTAGTCTGTTTTCGAAACCATTTACAAACAGTATCTAATGATTAACCAATGTATTTAACCTGACACTGATTAACTGTACTTTCCGTTGTAAGTCAATAATTAGGCTAATGCATAAAAAACAAATAAAAATGCACTTGGTTTTCATGGAGTGGTGCTTTTTGTTTCTTTTATATTGCTTTTGTTTGACCAATAATCACATTATATATTGCTTATATGTTGATAACAGCAAACAATATAGTATTCTTTATTTTGCAATTATTTTTGGGATGACCTGAGAGAGCCTTCGGTTATAAAACATCTCTCAGACATTCAGTTAGGCAGGGAGGTGAGGTGTCTAGATATGCTATGAGCACTCTGTCTAAAGGCCAACTATGCCAGGGCCCCTTGTCCTATCAGCCTGAGGAAAATAGTGCTTTGCTTGCACTGTTTTCAATTAATGTAAACATTCACAGCCCTCACACACTTCAGGCACTTATGTCAGGGGTAAGCAAAATAAACCCTTAATCAACTGACTAACAAAGCCAGAATCAAACATAGCCCCAAAGCAGCAATGCCCCTAAACTTTGGAAAATCACTCTTGCTTGTAGATAATAGTGCAGTGTAGCTCGTTTGAACCATTCTCTCTAAGTGTCTCCAGCTATATGTCAAAACGAAGAGGTGTCTATTATATGGCTTGGAGGTAATTTCTCAAAGCTTACACAGATTTAGCTAGATCTGAAAGCTGTTCTGTGGCAGACAGTTTATCCCTAAATCGGCCCTTCATCCTTTTAATCCCCTTTAATTGACTTTATTGGGTCAATTTCTTAAACGAAGCCCATCTGGCGCTATGCAAGACATATCCACTCTAACATACAGACTGAGCATAACTTGTTCCATGTACCTGGGGACAAATAGGGTAAAAGTACAAGGGAAATCAGCTGTTAGCAAGACTTTTTTTCTCTTCTGTGAGGACAGTCAGTGAAACAATACCAGTTCTCAAAGGGATATCCTGTTTTAGAACGCCCATTGTGTGTGTCCTTCAGACAGGAAAGAGCAAAGGAAAGACTGATGTGCCCCAGACGCTTAAATTAGGCCTGCGTAACACAACACAACATAAATCCATATGCACTGGAGAATGTTGAGAATTTGGATGAGAACTGCAAAAAAATACCATTTCCCACTGTGAGATGTGATGTGTGACAAGATGTTGGGAGCTTGTGTGTGTGCACAGGCTTTCATGGGGCATATTGTAAATACATCTGAAAGCCATTGTACTGCATGTTAGAATAATGAGCACAGTTCAAGTGAGAACATCAGCAAAGGGCAGAATAGTAGTATTGGGTTTCTGTAATGGGGTGTATGAAACAAGCTAGGGGGGGAAAGCCTTTGTGAAAGGAGGAGGAAAGGGCAGATTAAGGTCCTAATTCAGCTCCGCATTAGAGGGTGTGACTATCATTGGTGATGATTGTAACTCTCCTCTCTCAAGGGAAAAATACTCTATACCCACTGTAACATGAAGCTGAACCTTTGTCATGCTCACATTAATACCCAGCTCAGTGCCATGGTAACAGCAAGGCGCACGACATGCAGGCAATGCAAAATAAGTCACTGGATGTATTTCAATATTTTTAGGGACACACAAGTTTCAAAAATTAATTTCATGTTGTGTCTGCCTTTTTTTTCCAAGGGGAAAAGACTGAATGAACATCTTGAGCACATCAACTGAAAACCTTGCAGCATCTCTCTTGATTAAATCTGCACCAGCCACCAAATGCCCCATCCATGTCTGATAAATGCCACATGTACTTACAATGTACTTGGGCATGTTGCTACCCCAGTCACACGAATCCCATGACTCTTATTACATTACAGTGCAACCATCTACATATCAGGCCACAGAAAAAAATCACATAACTCTGAAGACAGCTGGTTCCAAAAAAAACATCTTGATAGTAATTTGCTTTCCACTATTCCACACTCTTTTTAAAAACATTCTTAATACAGTGTGCATTGCTCTATTAATGCAGTGCTGTTATAATCTCCTGCCTTTTCCCTTTTCCAGCATGGCTCTCTTTCATTTAGCCCATGACAAGAATAAGCCCAATTCTCTTTTTCAAAGAAGACAAATCACTAGGGCAATTCACTTGTAAGCGTGCAGCTTGAGTCCACAAACGCACCAAACTGATGATGGGGGGTTGGTCTTCTCCATACTCTCATGTGTGACACGTTTACTCTGCTTGAACTAATAAAGCTGAGACCTTAATGAGGTGGTATCATTCCTTTCCACGACCACAAACACCAACCACCAGGACCACCACAGTTCACTCTGTGTGGGCAAATAACCACTATGGTCTGGAGGTGAGCTACACAAATAAACACAGACTGGTTTTGAGGGCAAGAGATTTGAGAGGGAGTGTGATGGGGAACGAGCACAGTGTAACCTGAGCACTTCACACATCTTGAACATGTTGTTGTCTCACCATATCCAAAGACAAGTCGTCTCAGCAGACTGGACTAGCCAACATGTGGACATTCCGAAAAAGGTCCAGGACTGATGGTGACCCATAAAAGTAACATAGTGATCATCTGAATGCCCTTTACACTATACACCAAACATAACAAAGGCACCTAACCAGTGGTAATTGCTTGAAAGCAGTGCTAAGTATCAAATTTGAGTTGATAATGAGGTAATGACACCTCCCCTGCTGCCAGATTACAGTTTGCATGCACCCACAAGCCCTTCAGTTGTCTTTGACACCAAACTACTAACCTTCAAAAACACTATCCCTTTCAATTCCAATTTAATGGCTATTCAGGGGAGTGACAAAACAACTATTTCAGAATCCTCATGAGATCTTGCATTGCTATTGCCTACGTGATCCAACCAGATTCAAATTCAAATGAAATTGCTCAGCAGTGCCAGCTCAGTATTATCTGGCTGGTCCCATCTTTGTTTCAATTGTATTTTACACAAATTCTAATAATCTGATAATGCACATTAAGAAATGGGCATGCTCTTACGCCAGGACCTTCACTAGGGCTCTTCTCTGATGTTGTTAAGAGCAAGTGGGGCTCTTTGCTACACCTAATAGCGTGGGTGCTAAAAGGACTTTACGAGATTGTGCTGCTCTGGCTGCCACGGAACTGACAGATGTGGAGGGAGCCATAAAAAGGCCCATAAACGTATTGAAAAGAGCCTTCTCCTGTGCCAGTTCTTTAGATCTGCCACACAACAGCCTCTAAGGAAAGCCATTTTGTTTTGAGCGAATAGGAGACGTTTGGACCTCTGCTCATGATGAAACGGCATATGTAACTATAAGAAGGCTGTAGCAAGTGCTGCTACAGAATCATTTTAACATACAACGTGCAATGTGGCATCTTAAACATCAAGTTAACATATAGCCATGCATACAATATTACTAGGCAAATATTTCATCTGAATATTTAACATTATGTGTATTCCTCTTGTACTGATAACACAGTGATGTTCCATGGTAATTACAGTCCCATTACACACCATAAAATGTGCTGAGGTGTTGAGTAGTTTATGGTTCTCTAGATTGTTACCCCTTTATATCCGTAAAATCTCCCTGCACCCAGGGAGTAGGTATGTCTATATATTTACATTGCCAGGTTCTCTGTTTGAAAGGAGTGACATAAAATAGGGTGCAAAGACAAATTTGCCCATATCGTGATTTTATGAGAAACAAAGAGAGGAATTCCAAAGTCCCAAATATTTTCAGGTATCTACAACCATCAACTGTATTGGTAACATTAATTTTTAAGTTTTTGAATCCATGATATTTGATGTTAATACATGGAAATGCCATTTAGAATTAAACATGGTTTAACCATCATATAATGACAATATACTCTGTTAAGTGACTGTTAATGTGGTCTCACTCCACTGTCACAGATTTCACTGTTCTGCACATGAGTCTACTTTTTGATATTGGAGACTTTAATTTCCCTGAAAAGCCTGCCAATAGTGATGGGCAAATGAAGCTTTGGTAAACCACTAAACCACAGCAGTGTGAAGCTAGCAACACTAATGAAAAAATCCAATATGGCTGCCACATGTAGATTTTTCAACATAAAAGTCCTTACCCAAACCAGTATATGTAACCAAAAATATTGGTTTGCTATGGACTTTTATGTTGAAAAATGTATGTGTGGCGGCCATCTTTTTGCTTTTCCGCTAGTGTCGCTAACCACTGCTGTGGTTTAGTAGTTTACCAAAGCTTCATTTGTCCATCACTACCTGCCAATGACCTCACCTCATTCTCTTTAGAAAAGTTGCTCTGATGCTGTAAATGTTCACAAACTTCATAATCCCTCTGCTTGAGATATTTCACATGGCAATCTCGCTAAAATTGTTTATGCCATGGTTTCATATTCTTGTTTCCCTTTTAAATGATCCATGTTTTGCTTGAATCTTCACCCACTGTGATGAACCCTGACTGATCTAATCTCCGGTTTGACATCTATGGCTTAGTGGAATGCTGTAGGGTTGAATTTCATAAGATCTGCTTCAAGATGTTAGGATGTTCCAGGTGTTTCAATATGCTCCACCCAAGAAGTTATCCATTACAAGGACTAAGGGTTTATGAGCACTTCCACTCGCCTAATCAAGATCAATGGTGTTAATTCACACCAGATGAGGCATGTTTCCTCCACACCAGCGACGTCAGATTCAGCATCTGTTGTCTCGCTGTTTGGCAACCTGGGCATCCGAACAGCTCAATCACAATCTGAATGATGTGCACTTTCATTGCGTCATTGTTTCATCCACAACAGAAGACCAAGCCAGCATCCTCACTGTCAGATGACAACTCAACGAGAAGTCCTCTGGGAGGTCAAAACCAATCTCCTGTTTCCACTCAACACAGAGGTTACATCACCTCTCCAAACTGCTTCCTTTAGCCAACAACAAAGTGAGGACTGAAAAAAGAAGGGGGAAAAGTGAAATCCTATCAGTGCTGGGCTGCAGAGTAATTCTCTCATTTATTTTTGTTGGCAACACTCAAATGTAGGTTGAGATTTTCATAAATGTGGCCTTCAGTCTGTATCCTGTTAAAGGCAGACTTCCTATATAATAGGAAAAGGATACAACCAACAGTGTCCTGCATGCTTTGGATAGAATAGAGGTCAGAGTTTCAGAAAGCAGGGCAAGGTCTCCTTCCATATCTGCACTGATAAAAAAAAACATCCATAAACAGCAATTCACTGGCAAGACACTCTGCAAGAGTGCTTGAAATGCAGGCTCAAATATATGACTTACAAACACTTGAGAATAACAGATTTCAGATACAGTCAAGACATTGCATCTGATGTTCAGTTTAAAAAATATTCTGAATGGGTGATTTCAAGATAACTTAAGTCACAAGGAGAAATTGGATTTTAGGTTTAAGTTAAATTAGCCAAGCCTTGGAGGAGACAGGCATGTGTTGTTTGAAAGCAGAAAGAGGCAGTCTTAGGAAAAAGTTCCATCCATCTCCTTGGCTTGTCAAGGTTGTTTAACTCCACTGATGGATACAGGTTTGGGAGGATTTCACAGAAAAGCAGCTTGTCTAAAAGATGCTAACTACTTACATCTGGTTGATGCTGAGTCTAGGGTGTTTTGTTACATCCAAAAACATTCCATCTCTGCTTCTGCAGGCAACTGGTGGCAAGACTGGTCAGTGACAGTTTACAGGGATTTTCTAGTGTATACAGTTGTGATTAAATAGTCAAAGGACAATCATTTTCAGCAACTAGATCCATTACTTAACTAAATGCTACTGTTCCATAGCTTAGCAAACACCTGGAAATAAAAAAAATACCAGTCAACAAAAAATTAACAATCAAATGAATGACAGTCTTGTTTGACCTTCATGGTTGTTTTAGAAGGTTAAAACATCCTTAGTCTTAATGAGAGAATGTCTGTACTTTTATGAGAGGATGATAGTGGCACTGTTTCTCCTTGTTCAATGAGGAACACCTGGCCCATCTGTCTTTATGCGCAGAGGTCAGCGATGACCCTCTAGAAGTGAAGGACTTGTGACCTCTGACAACCAGTTATCCGTGCAAGCAACCTACACTGCATGAGCTCAACAGGGTGTTTTCCTTCAAGTAACAGACACAGCCGAAGGGCACATCACAGCTAACACGCAGAAGATCCCCACCAAGGCCACCATTACTTTCAAACATTTAATCATACTAATAACATCCAACAAAAGTCAGGAAGGCACAAATACTACACTTTTAATAACAAAAGTACTGGCCAAAGGTTGTTTACATAACTTTGAGTCAAATTATTCTTCACACATCTGCAAGCAAGACATTTTACAAATATGACGAAATATGTTCGGAGACAATAAGTTAAAACAGACAGGTCGATATAGGACACCTAATTACAACGTAGAGCGGCTCAGTATAAATGTTTTACCGGAAGGATCTCTCTGCTCAGCACAATGCAGTCTCACTTAATAATGCAGTAAGTCCACGGCCAAAGTCAGAGCAGCATCTTATTTCAGACATGAGAGGCCAACACATTTTAACATCATTAATAAAACCTCAAGGCCAAATCCATGATTCACTGTTTATCATGTACAGTTTATACTCATCCATAAAGAGAAGCCATTTTGTCCATTAGTCTAGTATCAAACTATGTCCGCAATAATAATTTAAAGGTTCAAGGGCAAAACCAAATAGAAAGGTATTCGTCTTGAGCTTAGTCTTAAATTCAGTACTATTCAGCAACAATAATATGGGTGGAGTACTTGAATTGTATAGATATATAAAACATTTTGACTTTAACTCAGAATACATCCTTGAGGATATTTTTTCAGGGTTCATAAAGGCCAGAGTGACTTCACTTTTTCAGACAGGCATACATTTTAGTGCTATGTGGGGCCCTCCTCTTCTCATTTCTGTTCTGCAGCACTTGGCAAAGGCAGAGCCCAAGAACAATCAGTCTTTTGACTGCATGTGCACTGACAATCACGATGGGAGCAGGGGCTAATAAATCACCTCGTCTGCTCCTACCAAAACTCAGCTTCACACTATCAGTAGCTACAAATGAGTGCAAATGTCTCTCAGAAACAGAGTCTCTATTGTGGAAAATAAGTCATGAGCTATTTCTCACTGTAGAAGGCAAACAGGATCTTTGCTATCGAAATAATGAATGCATTTGGTTTTCTAAAAACTACTTTGTGACACACAATTATTCATAACTTGCTAATATAAAATATGAATGAAAGTTTTAAACACATAATGTCAACATGGTGCCAAGGCTTTTTGTTCAGTTCTCCATTTCAGCAGACACAGTCTGTCAGTGCCCATGAAATTGGAAGACATGAATTTAGAGGGTGGGAGGTCTGCGCTACCTGTCTGGTGGCCACTAGGAGGATGGCAGATCAAATCATTTACGGTGGTAGGCCTCAGGGTGATAATGGCTATAGAGGATAATGCCACTGTGACAAGACTCATTTATGCACACGTCACAGAAGTTCACTGATGCACACTGCACTAGTGAGTGTTTGTGTGTGTGCATGTATGCGTGTCTGTGTGTGTGTGTGTGTGTGTGTGTGTGTGTGTGTGTGTGTGTGTGTGTGTGTGAGAGAGAGAGAGAGAGAGGGAGAGAGAGACTGATAGAGAGAGAGAGAGAGAGAGAGAGAGAGAGAGAGAGAGAGAGAGAGTGCATTCTTTAGATGCAAGCAACATAAATTCCAGAGATTGGTATCGAAACTGAACAATCCATGGCTATACCCTAAAATGTTCAGAGGATTCTTTCCTTTATTCTTCAAAGTGCACTTCTGCCAATATACCTGGGTTTGTCAACCATCTGATGTACCACACACAACCACTTCTGGTTATGGACACAGTTTCAAACAATAAGAAGCAAGTTTTGTCATGGAACAAGCACATGTGGGTTACAATAGTGAGCTGTGAGACTATCTTGGTATGGACCCTTTCAAGAGAGTTCCATTATCAGCATCATAGTTGGCCCCACAAGACTTCCTTTTTAACATTCCATATGTTATCTTAATGCAGAGGAAGTAGATTGGGGCCCAAATAGAACGTTCAAGCATTGTTTTTGTTTTTATTGTTGAAAGGGTCCATAGAATTGGTGTTTACCTGATCTACACTGAAGATTGTCACAGTTGCAACAATATTTTGCCCTCTATATGCCTAAAAAGTACCTTTATGAACACACCTTTGTATAGGCTGTAGAAAACAAAAATATACTGTCTTGTGTCAAATGATTCATATGTTGAAGGTTATTATTTAAACTAATAACCTACTGTATTAAAATGTCACAAAACAATGGACAGAAAACGTAAAACATAAAAGCAGCAAGGTAATAGCAAGCAAGCATAAAATGGCTCAAAAATACTGTTGTGGAAGGGATCACGTTGGCCAGCTATTAGAAACAGTGGAACATTACTTCACAGAGAATAATATAAGTTGTAATGACACCTTTTCTCATCTAGCCCAAGGATTGAGAATTGCTTTGTAAACTAATGCTACGCCTCACTGAGTATTGCAATTTAAAATTACAACCACCAATTTTCAATTGAGCTGTAGGCTACAGTAGGCTACACATTGAAGTTTTTCGAAACTTTGCGCTAGTTATGACCTAGGCCTACTACTGCAGTTACTGGTCATATGGCGTCCAACATAGCCTGGCCAACCTCGCTGCATAGAAATAGCCTACGTATGAAAACTGAAAACATACCCACTGCTTTGATGACAAACCCTCTGGGAGACCTCAGTGCCCTGCGCATCCATGCCTCCCTCAGCACCTCCAAATTATTTGCATTTCCTTCAACAAACAATACCAAATTCTCCATCCATCCCTGAAAGTGAACTTCAGAAACGGCATTTACCAGTCTCTTATTCCAAAAACTCCGCAGATTTTGCGCTTTAAAATCCGCGAAAATGTCCTGACCACTCGCAGTAGTGGCGGTGTGTTTTTCTCCACCGGCTCTTACATTCTCCACGTCCTTGCAGAGGATCACAGCAAGCGACGCTGCCGATAGTTTAACAATCCTTTGCTGCTGAGACATTATCCTAGTGTTAGCTCAAAGAAGAACGAAATCAAGGTGAATGTTTGTAGCAAAATAGGCACTCCTTAGGCGAGTTTGCCCCTCATTGGCGTCTTGTAAAGGGGATACAGTCTGACACATTCCGACAGACTTCCACTGCCTTGACAATCCACTAGACGTCTGAATAGTTATTCTCTGCTCCCAAGGTAACCAATGCTGACGGTGTCAAGGGAGGGGTACTGGATTTGTTACAAACCAATCAAACGCCAAAGCTCGTTCACACAGGCGTGTTTTCTCTTGGAAGAATCAGGTATATTTACTCTTAGCCTACTTGAAAATAATTAATTTATTGCTGTGCATGTTGTAATGTCCTTAGACACAGAATGGCAATTTCTGCATGCATATTTCTTAGCAAGGGAATAACAAAGTAACAGTAGGCCTATCCATGGTTAGCAAAAAACACCTGAAAGATTCTTGAATACTCAAATTAATCAAAAACTGTAACTAAAGGGTGAGGCTGCAAGGCAAGGCTTGGCAAGATATTGACAACAGGCTTGGCAGGTAGGCTACACACCATTAAACTGAGCACTATTTGACTGCACATCAAGTCATTAGTTAACCACAAACTGGAAACTCGCTGAGGTATAAAACCTAATGTAAGTCCTATATATATTTTTTATAACACATGACTTCCAACTTAGAAACTCATTAGTGTTTCACATGCTGCTATATAACAACCAGAAGAATAAAAGAACAGTTGCACCTCATCCATCTGCTTCCGCAAAATCAAAAGAACAACAAAGGTTTGCACTAGGAGCCTAAAGGGAATAGGTGTGTTTGTGTGTGTGGGGTTGGCTTCACAGCCATGACCTTTTGTAACTTATAGCCCTGCCCTTGAAACTGGATATTGCATTTCCCCCATGCATAGCCTCCATCAGCCTTCCCCATAAATAATGTGGACTGAATTGCACATATCCACCATGCCGGCCCATGATGTAAATTATGTGTATAGCCATCATTTCCAACGGAGGATCGTAAATATGTGGTTAGAAAAGACCACCTCGATGTGCTAAGCTATTGTTTTCTAAGTTTCTTTACAAGCTCTCCTAATTATACACAATTAGACTGCTTTCTGCATCAGTGGTCGGGACAACTTGGCCTTCGCCTGAAAGAACTTGCCAGGTTTCTAAATGCAGAGGGTGGTCCAAATAAGCACCATTTCAGTTCAGCCAATTTGTACTGAGGTTCCATATACAAATTCCATCATATGGGAAAACTATGATGGATTGATAATATTCATGACAAAAAATATAAACAATCTTTTTGTAAATAATCAAATCAAAAAAGCAATTTATTGTAATTGCAGTAATAGCCCAAATGTTTCAAACATGTACATGAATCAGAGTTTATTTCACTTTGATTTACACTTTAAGTTTACTCTAGTTACCAGTCATCACTGAGGGAAAAAAACAAAAAAAAAACAAAGGTAGCTTTGTGTTTGGTGGGCAAAGCACAAACATCTTAATAACACCATAATATGTTGTTGTCAGAAGTAGAATGGTTTTCCCTTTCTCCTGGCCCAGAGACAGGAGCACTCTATTTCTCCTCCTCCATTTCTGACATTTTCATTTGGCTCCTTCAGGTTGGTTGTAAAGTCACATTTCTGAGTTCTGGAGCTCTCAGTGCCAATTCAGACTTTTTGCTCATTACTCTTTTATCAGGCTCGTGCATTTGCTCTGTTCTGTTGTAAAGAGGATCAAAGAGAGTGCACTCTGGGGAACAGATTTATGGTGTCTGTTGACTTATAATAAGCATCTCAAATGTGCTGAAGTGGCTTTAGACATGGAGGAAAAATCAATGGTAAAATCAGAGGGAGGGTCAGATTTTTGCTGAGCATGATAATACACAACCAACACAGAACACTGAATCATTTGAATTATTCCTGTCAGATCATCATTGGGTCATTTTATTGTAACGCAATATAAACCAGTCCGCAGTCAATAACTTAAAAGATCATTGTCCTATCATAGGTTTGCCAGAGGATAGAATGCTTAATTGTAGGCCTACAACAATTCATCTTAAATATATATAGTATATAAGTATATACTATATATATATAAGATTAATTGTTGTAGGCCTACAATCCTAATCACCAATGTGTGATTCACGGGAGTCAGCCTTAACAGACAGTAAACTTAAAGAGAGGATTGACATACAAGCAAGCAGGTTTACGCCTCCCAACACCATTCAAGTTTACTGCCTTCACTGTTTAGGGTGTAATTATACAGGTGCGTACACATTCAAGGTGTTAGTTCTTCTCTTCTCCTTAAGGAATTACTGTTCCTTTCAATTGTACTGTAAAAAACAGAATAATGCTATACTAAGGGTCTCTGACTAGGAGATTCCTAAAACAAAATGGGTGAGATCTTTTCCTAAGCCTAGTTAGTATGGCCTTTGGTCAATACCCAGAGTTGAATATATCTTTCTGCAAACCTGTTTCTGTTCTCAGCAATGCACACGAAGGCCCATCATTTGGTTCCAAACACAAACCAGTCCTAATGAGGTTGACTAATGAAGAACCCACCGGCAGCAGTCTGACTCAGGGTTCCTCTGATCCTGGTACGGCATTGGGGAAAATCTGGTCAATGTCAACTGTCACCTCTGTGACAAGGCAAGGCTTGTGGAAGGCTTACCAAAATGAACAATTAGTCCCTCAAACATAACAGAGCACGGTATCCGGGCAGGATTTCAGGGTCTTGGTAGAACAGACAAAAATGTATATAATCCCTCTATTCTCACAGACCGTCTACTGAGTGACCGAACAGGAATGCAGGAAACACCTCCCATGGACTTCCTGGTCTGGTATAATGCTTTGCACTTCAATCACGAAGAATGAGAGACGCATCCTGGTCAGCATTGTGATTTAAGGGCAAATTCTTGTTCAGCCAAAGGAACAGTCTGTTTATTTGATCAGAACAAGGAAGTGTTAATGGCTGAACTAAAAGTAGACCAAATCAGGATGGAGAAATTATCCACTACCAAGTGTTATTCGTTCAGAAATGTTTGTATCTCTACAACTTTGGTGGTACTTTATCACTACATTCACAAAATGCATTTCAATATGCAGTGTAGCTATGTTTTTCTAGTAACCAATAACCATCAGAAGGACCAACACTATGTTATTACACTAGTCTAATTATGTTTTGCACTAACCTACAGTACATTCATATTTTACAATGTCGTTCAAATAGTTCAATAACAGTTGTTCCATTTTGGGACAAAATCCACCCATTTCTTCCATCCTGAGTGCTGTAAAGGCATGCATTTGTTTGGCAGCTAACACCAAAGACTTGAGCTTTGTGTAATGCATATGCAAAATTAATTATTGATATTTATTTACAGAAATTCAAAGAGACAGTTGAATATTTTAGAAGTTACCAGGCTAGAGTATTCTGCTTGATGTAGTACCCCCACCAGGTCTCTTGTGTCTGGGTGGCAGGTGTGTGACTGATGGACACTGCATGTATGTATAACCTATGAAGTTGGTACTTTTTTTCTGGTATTTTTTGCAGCATGTAATATTGTTTTGTAGAATATTTCGTACATTGTCAATTTAATCATTTTACAAATTTGCTTAAACTTGTTTAGTTTAAACTTCCTGAGTTTAAACTTACTGAGTTGCTTTAGTTAACCAAGTTAGATTTCTTCCTAGGGACGTTTTGCTAGTTCAACCTCTTTCGGTGTAAAGCAATTGCTAGCCTCTCCAACACCATATTAGTCATGATCTTGACTGAAATATTATTTGGAGGAGAACATCACATCACAGTTATTACTGATACTGCCGACATGGAAAATGGTGGCATCTCGAGACCACGAGAAGAAGCCCATCTGTAGGTCACTCTGGACTGGGGTGCAGCTTACCCAATGGGAATAGCCCCGGGGTGAGTCAAAGTTTCTCACACTGTAACTCAGTATTCCCCTGGACTGCAGGCCAGGAAAGAGGAGAATTTCCTCAACAACCACACCACTTTGCCTGTTCCTCAGGCCCCTCGGCTCATTCAGAGAGTGCACAACAGGGCTCTTCACGTCTTGCTGGGGCCAGGGCGTTGATAAGAAAGGGAGCGCCAAACTTGGCCATCAATGGCCCCTCTCATGTATCAATTACCTAAAGTATCAAACAGCACGTAAGTGGGCGCTTTGCATGTTTGTTTGACTTTGGGTGCAGTGTGCTTTTGGTGTCAACCCAATGGAGAAAGGGAGAAACTGTGTGGGAACAACAGGCCATTCCAGGGCCCTCCGCTAGAAAAAAGTCAAACATATCAGGTACAGTTTGTCACTGGATATTTCCGACCATCATTTGTTTGTTTAGTATTTCAATATCATTTAAAAATCACTTAGCTGTGATGTGTTCCCTTAGATCTTAGCCACTAAATTAGCTATAAAAACACATACTCATCTGAAAACCTTAATGATCACACATTTTTCTTTTAGAGCCACATTTTCTGTGAAAAGGACACAACTCTATTGTCTCCCATGTCACAAGGATTAGAAGAAAGTCACACTGACAATTTCAGAAAGCTCAGACGGCCAGATAAAGCTGACAGGTTAAGAAAAGCGGACAAGTGAGGCCACCACAGGGCCTCAGCAGGGGAGGTAGGGGTCTTTGTCATGTTAATTAAGACCACTGGACTTTTGAATCTCCAAGAATCACCAGTCTGCACCCTCAGCGAGCAGGAACAGTTAACGCACAAGGCGAGGAGCTTCACATAGCACAAGGCGCTCATGGAAACCGTGGCTGTGGTTAACAGGCAGAGAGGGTGGGGGGAAGGTGGCGAGTAGAGCGGTCTGTGGCAGGCGGGCGGATCTGACACACACAGATGAGGGGGAAACGATCCGTCCAGGAGACAAAGGGCGGAGATTAGCCTCCTCGGCAGCCATGGGGCTCCACACAAAGTGGAGTGGTGAGGAAAAAAGGGAGAGCAGAATGACCACAGCGGAGATGCCACCTCTTAAGTGTGCACCATAGCACAAGGGCCAAACCACTGCTACAGAAGTCAAGGAATTAAATGAAAAAGATTATTGTACTGTATAACAGTGCCACTGCACTATATTTAAGCTACATAAAACGTCAAGTCTTGCAGACAGCGTCAAGCAGACAGGCAGAAATGAGATCAAGGAGGGAAAAGTGCAACCTAATAGCTGATCTCTTCCCCGACAGCAGCAACCCAACTCCCAGCCAACTCCCTGCTCTGCATTGAAATGGCCTAATTGTCCTCAGTCTGAGCGGTTTTTTTCCCGGGCTTCTGATGGGACTTGTGAGAGAGGGGTGGGGGAGCTGCGCGGAGCCATAAAGGGCCTCTGTTTGAGCCATGACAGTGGGGTTACCTTTGCAGGTCTGGGAGGCAGAGTCTGGTTTCACATGATGTCCAGTCCCCGTATGGCAACAGGAGAGGACACACTTGGAGCACACTGTGCACGGCCCCTTTCAGACAGGCACTAGGACGTTACACAAAAGCAGACGGGCACATAACAAATGGCTGGATGACTGTTAGTGTGAGACCGCCTGTGTGTTGCATGGTAACGGGAAAAACAAGCCATTGTTTTACAACATTGTTGTATCTGCACTAGCTAATGAGGAAACCTGTCAGGAAACGTCTCATTATTGTTTTCTTTCAATATTCTTCTATCACCACATGATGTTTTATCAAGTCTGCAAAAAAAGACATGACAAATCAGAGTGAAAGTTTTTGATCAATTGCAATCTGCATCATGCTTGTTTCAGGGTGGAGTACAGATGGGAAGCAGACCCACTCCCATCACATCCCAAACAACTTCCTGCATCTTAAACGCATGCAATACACCCTGGAGACTAAAATGTATGGGGCCAACCAAAGGAACAGGAGCTCTTAAAATGTCCTAAATTCATGACATATGCCTCAGTTTCTTCCAGAAGCTCTTTTTAAAAAGACTTAAAACTTCTGGCCCCTAAATGTGTCTTTCATGGCCTCTCAAGCAGCTATGGGTACACAGGACAGGGTAATAAGGGAAATCCTCACAGCAACATTTTGTCAATGGATGTACCAACAACAAGCAAACTAATAGCTATGGATGAATAATTCGGTCATTACCAATTTTACATAGAAAAGGGATGTAATCTTGAAGTATTAATCAGATCAGATCAGCTCAGCTCGTCAGCACAATTCACATGCTTCATGACCAGCACCCTAATGCCAGAGGATTAAAAAAAAAAAAAGAAAACAGGCAACCACATCTATTTATGTTAAAAAGAACCACATTTATTTTCTGCACAAGACAACCTTAAAGCACATCTGAAATAGAAAAATAATATGCACTTGGCTGCTTTGGGTTCAGTTTTACTAAGTTTGGCTCTTCTCTATAATCTATATACCATTCACAGCACCTTGCCTTCACTTCAAAGAAAGAGGACCAAAACTAAAGATATCAGCTCAGAGTTAGAACGTCATTGCTTCTTGATCGGTTCTAGAAAACATTAGTTTTCAAAGAACACACACTTTTTTTTCTGAAATGACCACTGACTATATAGTTAGGGAAACTGTCGATTGTAACCGATGTATCTTAATAGAACTGTAGCCTTTGATGATTATGTGTCCCTAGTTTCTTTCCCCTTGCAATGTCAAAAAGAATGATAAATGTCCAAAACCAAGTCACGCTGAAATCATGTGCTGATCCACAAAGCAACCTGGACATTATTGAATTGAAAACATTTCATGCAGAAGATTCTCCAAAAGTAAGACTGGCTGGCAGCAAGTTAGTAAGTTACGACTGGGATGCCATTCATGCATCGTGCCACTGCAACCTAAATTCTGAAGAACATGTGTTTTCATCAGATGGTCTGTTCAGGGAATTATTTCAATTTCATTAGAACAACTTCTCTATATTAAATCATATCAACATAAATATTACTATTATTGCTAATCAAAGGCTGAAAAAGTACAGCGGTCACATACTGGCACAAATGTTGTACAGAGTAGGTCAGGGGAGGCTGGCTGTGCTCAACAGAAATTTAGCAACGGAAAACCAAAAACAGAAATAATTTCAACTTTTTTCATATTAATAACAATGCTTTAAATATTAAAACTCGTTTTCATTTATAACTACTTTTTGAACCAACATAAATAAACTAGACATTTGCTCTGAACAAATGAAGACCCATGAAATGTGAATTAGAGAATATCACCAAGTTACAAATGAACCCATCTATTTGTAAAACTGTACACCGCAACATGTGTCAAAACACTTGTCAAAATAAAATCAGTTTGAAATTATATTGGTTTAGTGCTTATATACAATTCTGTAAGAAAGGATTCCTCCTAAATCAAAAAGGCATTCATTCATCAGAGCCATTGGCCTGGACTTTTTGGTCACTGGGTTCAGTGGGTTCCTCCTGAAAGGAAACAGATGTCTTAAGTTAGTCTTGAGATAAGATTTTCTGACATGAGAACATCAAAAGCTATTTGTGCACAATGGCATGGCTAGGTTTTGTGGGATTCAGACTGCAGCATGTGGCGATGAATATTGAACACTCACAATGCATCACAGCTTCATTGTTTACATGCACACATCTCCCTCACTGTTCCACAAAACACAGATAAAAGACAAATCTCGTGTTGGTGTTGGTGCTGGTGTACCTTTGCTAATACACTCTGTAAGTCCTTCATGACTCCGTTGAGGCTGGCGGCGGTCTTCTGCAGCTGCTGGTGGAAACTGGCCTTCTGCTCCTCGGTGTTCTTCAGACTGCCCTCCGTGTCACTCAGGCGACTCCTCACCTCCTCCAGATCACGCGTCAGGTTGCGATTGGATGCTTCCAGCTCTGTCATGCGCTTGGCATCCTCCTCTGGAAACAGAGCAGTGGGGAGGTTAGCAACTCAGCTCCAGAGAAAATAAAACATACAAAGACCCAGCAATCCGGCAGTTCCAAGTTAAGCCTGGGTGTTAACTGTATTCATCCCTGAAGTTATATTATTTCAAAATACATTTGTTAAGACCAAGGGAACTATATGCTCAATCATTAAGATTAGGATATTAGGTGATTTCCTCAAGCAAAAGTGTGGAGAATTGTGTGTGGAGTGCGGAGAGCGGCTAGTTCATACAGGTTCTCGGACTCAGCCTGACCTATTTTAGTGTCCTGCAGCATGAGCTTTTGCTCGATCTCCTCTCTGGCCTTTTCGCTCTTGTCCAGTTTCTGCATCATGCTCCCCACGTCCACCATGGCCCCGTTGTAGACGATCAAACTGCCCGACTCGGTGCCCTCTGCAGACTCACTGGCCTGCCGGGCCTTGAGGGAGGGCAGCATAGTTCTGTTCCCTGTGAAAGAACATTTACAGAGTTAAGACAATGATGCATCTACTCCAGTAAACATATGAAAGTAATGATGAACAGATAATGAATGAAATTTTTTTCAGGTGTTTTGTTGAATGATAAATATTCAAAATATACTATTGTATTAGTCGGTCGGTCAAAATGAAAAAGTGTATTGATTTGAACATGGAATCATCCCGGTGACTCACCTAAAAGGCTTTCTAGTTGGGAGTCAGAGACCACCACACTTGGAGCAGGCTCATCTTTCGGACCATCCGTCAGCTTCCGGTAGAAACACGCATCCCTCACCATCGGCTTACTCACCATTTTTTTCACCTGGAATACACAGAACCAAACACTCAGTTAGGCAACGATGAAAACACCTCACACATTCTTTGGGTCCATCCCAGTTTAACTGTAAGTAAGTCAACTTCTGTTACCCTAAGGCCTCCTTTACACAATGGAACTTGAATGTTAGTCCTGTCAGCTAAATTAATAACTGTACATTTATATTTATATTTATATAAATCTGCAAGGGTGTTTTGAGAGGTGGCTGCGTGGCCTTTGACAGCAGTGCTTCCGGTTAGTTCTGAGCGGTCAGTACCTGGGCCCTGGAGAGGTGCAGCCCCAGTGTGTACAAGATCTCCTCCAGGTCCTTCTCATGCAAGTAGCCACAGTGGCTCTGATCAAAGTACACAAAGGCCATTAGCAGGTCCCGGTGGTAGGTCACCATCTGTTTCTTCTTGTCCTCCTGCAGGAACCGAGAGGGAGTTTAATGCATGCAGGAAGTAAGACAGGCTTCTGAGAAACAGCTCATAAAGTCAGCCTATTAGTTAACAAGATGCTGTTTGAGTAGAGCGCTGGTTAGGGGTGAGGTGATGGGGCACGTGTACCTTGTCTTTAGAGGATCTCTCCTTAGATTTCCTTTCATCTCGCCTGTCATCTCGCCGATCTCTTCCTATCGAGTCGTCATCGTCTTTGTCTGTAAAATGTGATGACACACCATCATGTCAATTCAGTTTACTCTAGGACTGTAAAAATACTTTTGATTTTATACAAATGGAATGGCGGTTTCACACCTCACTGACCCAAACAAAGTCTTACAATAAAAACACCTCCAGAATTTTCCACATTAAGACGTGTGTAATTTTGCCAAGGACCACAGAGGACTGGCAGTGGCCAGAAAGCTTGTGGTGAGAGCCCTTACCATCATCATCATAGTCGTCTGCATCCTCGGCCTCCATGGGGTCATACTCCTCTGCGTTGTTATTGCTTCCTTCATCCTCGTCATCCTCCTCTCTGGACTCCTCTTTCTTCAGCACCTTCTCTTTCTCCTCATCCTGAGACAGAGCACCACAGTAGGAAGTATTAAAGCAACACCAAAGAACTTTTCCTCTGTCGCATGCACGCAATTTGTTTATCCAACGGCTCTGTAAATAACAATGTCCATAGACAGGGTAGAATATGTTGCATGATTTTATGAAAGTAGGCTACGATGTATTGCGACATCGTGCAAGTCAAATTTGTAGTTTCTTATGTCTCATTCCATCGAACTACAGATCCGCTACCCAATCTGGCAAATTTACATAGTGCGGTTATAGCCGATAGAGGACCACAAACGAATGCAGAAGTGCCGTTCACCCTGTTACGAGTTGATGAACCACGGAAACAATTTTGGAAACATTATTTTAAGGTACAAAAAACTCTTTGGTGTTGCTTTAAACTACTGTAAATAGACACCGTGAGGTGAGCAAAGAGCACTACTGAACATGTGGACTCCTCTTTCTTCAGCACCTTCTCTTTCTCCTCATCCTGAGACAGAGCACCACAGTAGGAAGTATTAAACTACTGTAAATAGACACCGTGAGATGAGCAAAGAGCACTACTGAACATGTGTCTGGTCTATTTATGAGTGAGGTGAGCAAAGAGCACTACTGAACATGTGTCTGGTCTATTTAGGAGTGAGAGGAGAGGGGCAGGTACCTTTTTCTTCTCCTCGTCTTCTTTCATTTTCTTCCCCACTGGCTCGCCATTCTCCTCCTCCTTCTCCTTTTTTATTTCCTTCTTCTCGGAGTCTCTCTTCTCACTGTCCTTCTTGGGCTTCTCCTTCTTGTCCTTCTTCTCATCCTTATGAGGCAAGGCAGCCATGGCTTTGTAGATCCGATAGCCAAAGTCTCGCTGCAGCATCTCGTTAAAGAGCTCAGCAAACAGAGACACCTGAGAAAAGGGGAGACAGCTGAGCGGTAAAAATCTCAACACATCACCGGCTACTCTGGAATAACTGCTCCTACACACAGCTGTGTGCGTTGCAGTGCTGGAGACGCATCCCATTCACTTTACATGGGTTCACGTCATCCGTTGCCGAACTGAATCGTGGGTCCGTTTCTCCTGTCGCTTATACTTCAAGTCATTTGCATAGCTACCGTCGGGAACACCCACTGGCATGCGTTGACGGAACGCAACTGTGAGTAGGAGCCGTAAGTGCCTTTATCTACCATGACTCTGTACGATCCTCCTTTGATGGCCATGATGAAATGGTTTCATTCTCTAAAGTTTTTAAATGCATGACGGAGTTTCCATGAGATACTCTGAGACATATTCTGAAGAGTATAATCAAAATATTCCATGCAAGTATACACATTGTTAAGGTGCTGACACATGGGGCGACATTTTGAGCAATGTTGCTAGGCAACCACATAACCGGTTCCCTGTGTTCTGCTTGGATGATAACGAAAATTTGCCTACTGATGATTCAGGTTCTCCATAAATCAAATTGGTGTCCAATATCAATGGGAACATGCCAGAGCAACATACTCAGTCACAATGCCCAGGAACATTCCTCAAAAAGTTGCCTTGTCATCAGCTTTAGGGTGTGTAGCACGAGGCCATGGTGCACATTATTCATTGTCAAACACACTTCATCCACAAGGGGGCACCAGCTTGCTTCCGATTACCTGCTGGACTAGCAGTTCAACCCAATAGACTAGTGGCAGAAGCTGCCCAGGCTGGTTGGCCTGTCCATTGGGTAGACCTCAGTCACATCTAAGTACCCTGAGTACTGTCCATTGGGTAGACCTCAGTCACATCTGGCCTTTTGGCTGGATACCACTCTTCCCCAGCTTGGAAGGAAGTTTACATTGACTTTGATTTAGGCTCCAATTCCGTAGCTGAACTCTCACTTGGCTCCTGAAGCTAAGATGGTGTCCCTTTGTTCACACAATCACAGTTTTTTTTTCAAACTGACCAACAGATCTGCACACATTCATGTAAGGGACTTTGGGCAGACAACATTAATATAACCCCTACACTTGTGTTGTGAGTTAAGTTGTTGACGGGGTGAATGCCATTTCATACTTTTAAACTGACCTTAATGTAAAACCAAATGAACTGATGAAGTGGCTCTTTTCTCACCTCAAATGAATGTTCTTTGTTGTCCTCCAGTCGATAGTCCAGCAGCACACTGAGGGACATGATACTGCAGTCGAACTTGCCATTTTTGGCTGCCCAGTTGGGCTGGACGATGATGGTGGGCTCGTCTGGAAGCATGTACCGCCGCTCCCGACGCTGCCGCTCCATCTCCTCCTGACGCTTCCGCTCCTCCTCCTGAGGGAGAGGAGAGGAGAGGAGAGGAGGAGAGGAATTTGTTAAGGTACATTCAGGTCAATAATAAAGCAGAGGGGTCTTTTAGAGGAAATTTGACTGCAAGTTAGGCCTGCACTTCCAACAACCATTTTTGCACTTTAATGAAAAGCACCTAGTTTATGGCCAACAAAGCATTGATCTTTAGATTCATTAAATCCACTAAACAGACTGGGGTGTGGATGTTTGGAAAAAAACTGTTGGGCAGAATTGCTAAAGCCATGTAAAATGCTCCTTAAAAGCCGCCCATGGCCCCAGCCGCGGCGCAACTGGCTGGGGCACCTGCACCATATGCCGGCGACCCGGGTTCGATTCCCGCCCGTGGTCCTTTCCGGATCCCACCCCGAGACTCTCTCCCACTTACTTCCTGTCACTCTTCACTATCCTATCGCATTAAAGGCATAAAAGCCCAAAAAATATACTTTAATAAAAAATAAAAAAAAGCCGCCCATCTCCACCCTCACCTCGTGGTCGTCCTCCAGGCGCGCCGTGTCGTCCTCGTCGGGCACGGGGGCCTCAGGCTTCTCGGGCTCCTTGGCCTCCTCCTGCTGCTCCTCCACCTTCAGCTGCTTGGTGAGGCGAGCGATCAACTGAGACTTGAGGCCCTTGGAGCTCAGAGTGCGGCTCTCCAGTTCCTTACGCAGGTCATTCACCTGGACACCAGCAGAGGGACACCACAGCTTCAAACACAGTGTAGTGACTATGCAAAAACGGGTTATCAAAGGGATACGAGGGGTAGAGGGTGAAGTGGGTAGAGGTCAGTCCAGGCATTCGTGTCTGACCTTCATGGATTTCGGGTCCAGCTTAGCCCAGTGGGTGGGAGTGGTGACCTCTTTAGAGTCTTCTTCGTCCTTCTCCTCTTCCTCCTAGAAGGAGAGTCAGTGAGAGAGGAGAAGGGGAAGAAGGTGACAGTGGTAGAGGATGGAGGGAAAGAGGACCCAGATAAAGAAAGACACAAAGAAAGAGATAGAGAGATACAGCAGGAGAGAGACAGAGAGAAAAATGCAAAAACACTGTGTAAGCAAGCGCCGTAATTTCAGGGCTGAAACAAAAAGTTGATCCGTGCAAGAAGCAAGGTCACAACTGTCTCTCATTGTCTCCTCCTATTAAGATCTCGACTGGGCAACAAGTCCACTGCTAGGATACATGGAGACTCTCTAGCTTTGATAACAAACCCAAAATTCCACCCATCAGCCAATCAATGCGCGTTCTGTGGAACACAAAAGATAAATCAATGACAGAGGCTCCAAGAGGTGTGTACGACAGGAGTTCTCAAAGCTGGTCTCCCAACTGAGTGTGTGGAAAGCCCTACAGCTAGTGAGGTGCCTGCGTATACAGTGGCTGTCTGGGGTATGGTCTTACACCTAGTCATGGCCGACTGTCCTTGGACCAACCAACTGCTCTGGAAAAATCAGCTGCTTTCCAATCCTCTAGATACAGTCCAATCAAGAGTGTCAAATCAAAAAAAGGGACAGACAAGAGACAGAACTCAGGGAGTTTTGTTTTGGAGCAGATACTGAATTAAAATCAAATGAATCAGAGCAATAACAACAAAAACACACAAATTCAAATACAACTGGCTCTCCAGGTTCCAGCAAGTGACTGTTTTTTTCCCCCAGCCAATTAGTGCATTGAATTTCATGCAAAGATTACACTAATCTCCTGCATGCAAGGTTTAACATTTGAACAGTTCTCATTTTAAGATTCAGCTCATGGCAAAGCCAAGAAAAAAAAAAAAAAAAAAAGAAGAATTTTGCTTGTCAAATGCATGTCCAAATTAATGTTAATTCAGCTAGTATTTGGGGCGAGCTGGAAGCTGTTTTACCAGTTGAAGCTCCTTCCACTGTGTGTTACTGATGGCAGGAGCCTGAAGCGAGGGGGGGGGGGGGTGGGGGAGGGGAGGGTGGAGGGGAGGGGGCAGAGCAGGTAGAGGAGGCGGGGGGGAGGGGGCAGAGCAGGTAGAGGAGGCAGGGGGAAGTGGGGAGGGAGTGGAGGGGTGGGGTGGGGGGAGGCCTGTATGATGCCTGTGGTACTTGTCTGCACTGCTTTGGGTGGGCTGTGTGTGAATGAGTGTGTGAGGGGGATGCCTTTATAAGTCTGACTTGTTTTTGTTTTTGTCTAAAGTCCTGTGCCTGTGAGAAGCGGAAATGAGAAGAAGGGGATTAGCGTTCAGTGCCTGGTCTCCATCCGCCTCCTTGCGCTCGGCCAAGAGTTTCTCTGCCAGCTGCTCCTGGAGTCCGCGCGACAGGCCCTCCCACTCTGAGCGGGTAGGAAGACAATGCCAAACATCCGGCAGAAATAAAACCACTGTCTCCACATGTGCGGGGACTGTCCGCCCTTTGTGTGTCTCCTCAGGGCGGTGATAGCGAATCTCTGCAAAACGATACCTGTCGCAAAGGAAGAAGCGAATTGGAAAGAAACATTCTGTCAGACATCACAAGGCCCTAACACCTGCCCCCCCACACACATACGCACGCACTCGCTCATATACATACAAACACACATACACACACACACACACACACACATATGCCCCTCTAGCTCACAGAATGCCCCACCAATCCCCTGTCTGATAAAAAAAAAAAAGACCCCAACATAAACAGACATGAGAATAAAAAGTCGGCAGATCTCCACAGTAGATTCTCACGGTGAGCGGCAGCCATATGTTGGGAAAGTTGACAGGCGATAAACAAATATCGACAATGACAACGAAAACAAACAAACAAACAACAACAACAACAGTCTGGACAAACACTGGTCCTAGCCCACCACATGTCTGCACTGGATGCTTGTGTAGGATAGTTTTACGTACCCCCAGGAAGTGTGAGAAAAGGGACAAGAATCAAGGACACAGTGAAAGCAAAGTTAAATATGTAAGATATTTAACAGAGTCATAGGCAGTTCCAAATCAAAAGAAATGGAGAGTAATGGTTGCGGCTCCTCCCCTGGACACTGCTCTCGGAGCCCCAGAGTCAACGCATTCACCACACAGAGAGAGGCAGGACTTCTAACACACATTAGCCAAAAAGGGACATTGCAACAAAAAACAGACTGGGAGCAAATTAAATGATAAAGAATTCTAATAAAATTACCGAATCAAACAAAACATAAAAGAAAAGGCTCAAAATGGTCAGATTTAGCGCTGTGTAAACTCCATGCAGCATGTCAGGAAAATGTCAGATGTTTTCCTTTTGTATTATCATTATTATTATTATTATTATTATTATTCCTACTTTGCTTATTTTTAGTGTTGGGCTGAGTGCTGAGTAAGGCAAACAGAGACAGTCTTTGTGTGGAAATGAGCTGGGATATGGGCGCGGGACTTACCACTGGGTGCATAGGCTGAGGTCAATGCCTGTCAGAGCCTTACAGCAGCGTATAGCTGTCTTTATCAGCACTGAGGCATCTTTCTCGGGGTCAGCGCCATCCAGGGATGGAGACCAGTGTCCCCCGATGGCCATGGCCTCATCTTTGCCCCTCATGCCGACCAGGAACTGACCCAGTGAAGAAGAGGCACAAGCACACGTACACAGACACAGACAAAAACAGACATATCACATATGTAAATTCGACTTTATACAGTAGCTAAGCCAAAAGGTCTAGCTAGATGCTGTAGGCCAATCAATAAAAGAGCGACATCAGAGACAAAGCGTTCCACACAGCGTTCAGAAATGGAATAGGATCAGTGCATCATTGTCACCTCCCCAAACAGATTAGCCCATCAGATTAGCCCAAGATTGGTTTCCACTGATTTGGACCCCATTTCACACCACGCATAAGCCAGCAATGCACAGAGAAAGCACTGAGAGGTTCCCTCCTCATACCTTGATGAGGCGGGCCGGGTGCTGGAAGGAATCTTTGACGTCCGAGGGGTCTTCAGCTAGAGCGCACGACTTGTGATAGAGCTCCTCCAAGCTTGGGTTGGCTAGCAACATTACCTGGAACCAACATCAGTGCATTTAAACAGCAAGTATTTGCCTATAAACACTTCAACCCACGTGAGCCATTGCTGAATCCTATGGCCCGTCTTAATATGAGATGGAATGGCAGGATCGGGGTAGCGCTCTCTCACCTTGGCGCTGTAGGTGTGGTTGGCATCAGATGGGTCGAGCACAGCCGTGTTCTTCACCAGAGCGTCCACCTCTTTGTGCATGATGTGGAAGTTACAGTAGTTGCCGAACTGGAAGGGTCTGGTAAGGGGGAAGGCGTCCACCCAGGTGAAGACGGCGTCGAAGAAGTCACTGGGGATGTAGAGGCTGTGGTAGCGCCGGCGCAGCTCCATCATGTCACAGTTATAGCTGGACACAGGAAGAAGAGGAAGTGAGGAAATGACACAGGAGGAAGAGGAAATGAGGAAATGACACAGGAGGAAGAGGAAATGAGGAAATGACACAGGAGAAAGAGGAAGGAAATGTCCCAGCACTCAGACACATGAATGGAAACCAATTCAATATTTTCTGAGGCACCAAGGAAGATAATAAACTATGACTTGCTGTACATAAAAACGGTCTATTTAAAGGATACGAGGCTATATTTTCCCAGCCATTTTCTCTGAAGCCCTTCTGTTATTTTATTCATTCTTGCATAAAATCACTAAATGTTATGAATTACAACATACAAATCCAAAGCTGCTTTGAATTACAACATACGAATCTAAAGCTGCTTTGAATGAGGCACCTGTCAGTGTATTAAGCAGTTTAGACATGCACCTTCAGAATCCTGTACTAAATGAAATCAGGTGTTCTCAATGGTCCTTCTGCAGCCCCCAGCCCTGCATGTATTCCATTTATCCACACTCAAAACACATCTGACGGACACCAGTGTGGCTATAATGTTCCTCAGTCGCTACATTCAAATGCTCAGCTAATCAAGAGCCATGACTGACCTCAGTCAAATATACAGAGTAGACAGAAAACATGCAAAGCAGAAGTAAAACTGAGAGCCATAATCCATAAAGCCATAAATGCATGACTTCATATTTGACTTTATTTCATACGTTTATAGATAGATCTGGTTCCAGTTTTTGTGAACAATTGTTCAATGGGTTTTAAACAATAACACCACACAAATGTCGAACATCTAATGTGGTATATTCTTTTACAAAATAACACTTTTTTTCAGCTATTTAAAGTAACTACAGTTGCATGGCAACATGGATTCCATTCCTTACCCATCCAGAGAGAATTTGGAGAACTGCACAGTGTAGCGAGGCAGAGCCCGACGGGGTCGTCTGGGCGAGCGCTCCCTGCGGGGAGACCGATCTCTGGAACGCTTCCGTGCTGGGGAGCGCTCCCTAGACCTTCTGCGCTCACGCTCTCGGTCCCTGTGGGGAATAAAAAAACACAATGGTGTCAATAACAGAGTCAGAGGCTTTATACTGCAAACAGCAATGACAACATAAAGAAGACAAAACTTAATATTGGACTTGGATCTAGCATTCCTGTTAGCCAAAGTGATCATTGGTGGCCTTAAAATGCAATTTGTACAGAGTTGTTGCCTCTAGAGTGATTCTATTCTATTACAGAGTTACATTATACTGATGAATTTTGGGTGAGACAGAATTGCGAGTTGCAGACTGTCATTTGAATGAAGAATAAAAGATAAAGCACATTGCATGTCAGAGTGAAAGAAACCAAGGTCATTTCCCATTGGCAAATGTCACCAGGTGACCTTCGGCTAGGTGTGTGTGTGTGTTGCTTGTGAGAGCAGCTGCTGACCTGCGGTCATCCTTCCTCAGGATGAGCTCAGTGCGGTCACTGCGGCTGGGGAAGCGGGGCGCGGGCTCAATGCGCCTCACTGGCTGGGGCTGGGCAATCATCCGCACCGGGGGCTGCAACAGTCCACTTGAGAACACAGACTCTAGGGTGCACACACACACACCAGAAAACAGACACGGACAGACAGACACATACATATATAGTTACATATTCATTAATATCCATCTCAACACAAACAAATACTGTTAAAGGAGAAATCTGGCATTTTTTCACATAGATCTCCGATATCACAGAGTACTGTTGGTATGAAAAAAAAAAAATGAAAACAATCTCTTTTACCTAGCTCGAGTTGCAGAAATGTGCCAGAGCACCAATAGTCCCTGGCACAATACTGTCTGGCAATCACTCTGGGAAATTCAAGTCTGAGTATTTCAGTCATGCAAAAAGTACATTCCACCTCGGTCATATTGCTTAAACACAGATGTGTGGATGTTGTGGTAACTCTAGACACTGCTATCTGTGCAGTGTGGTACCTTTGGGGGGAGGCTGGGGCAGTAAGGGCTGAGGGGGGTTCTGTAGCAGCGGGGCCAGGGTGGCGGCGGATATCTGGGCCTGCAGCAGGGAGGGCGGGGGGCCCTGGGCAGGGACGCTGAAGGTGGTGGGGGGAGGTAGAGACTGCATCATGGTGGGGGCCTGCTTCATCATGTTGGGCCCCCCAGGCTGGCTCTGAGACAGGAGGAGGGAGAGAGAGCATGTCAGGTGGCCCTTAGAGTTTCCCCCAACACATGATAGTTTTACATTCTATGGCACCACTATGTGTAGGAGCAAATCATAATCTGAAAGGAGCTTAAAGGAATAGTTCATCTACAGCACATCATCTATATATGATGGTTCATGGACAATCTGGCCTTGGTACTTTTCCTAGAAATTAGAAATTAGAGGCAGGGCCATTCAGCCCAATTAAAAACAACATCATAAGACCCTCTTTCAATTATTTGCCACCAGGAGCATGTGCTGGTGTTCTCATTTCACTCTTCTTTAGGTTGACTGAGTCTAAAATGGGTTTGACCTTGCGGTGCTTGCACGGGGTGTAAAGTAGGTCTCTTAGGGATCTTTGATGGGACAGTGCTGCAGGGCTATTAGTCACCCTCTGCAATGCAGACTAAAAAAAAACAATGTTACTTCATGTTTGTGTTACTGACACACACTTTAGAAAGGGAAAACTGAAGCACCATGGCATACTGCTCCTGAATAAGAGAGCACTGTAACATAAGACTGTCCTTCATCAGCAGGCCTTCACCATGCCTGTAACATTACATTACATTAAGCTGGAACTCTGACAATGCAAAACAAGAGAGTGCAGTTAAAGACATTTTATTCTAGACTCTATAGTGCCAGAGACAAAATGTCTAAAGGTATTACTTTATTAAAAACAATTGTAGGTATGTATGCATCGGTATCTAAAATGGCCAACAACTATCCTTCAACAACCAGCAGGATTACTCAAACTGACTCTTTGAAGTGGATCAATCGCCATGACATCAGCAATATATATCCTTATCAAACAAAACATCACAGATTCCATCATGAAACTATGACCTGTTTGGGGATGGGAGAGAGTGCCTCCGTGAGTACTGAGTTGTAAGGCATCCACAAGAGAAAACAAATGGTTAGGAAAAAATGGTGGGAAAGAAATGCAAGGGAGCTTTGTTCCCTGTTGAATAGACATTAAACAAACTCAGGATGTCTGCCACCCAAATGCAAATTGCAAAGAAAATAAACATTCTTTGTGTTTCATAAAGATGCTTCATTTGGCCTTCAAAACAATTGGCCCTAACAGGGAGGCTACACCAGGCATGTAACTGAACCATTCCGCTTGCGTAGCGTCTGCTGCAACAATTAGTATCCACTGTAATCTATGTCTTCACACCAGATGTGAAAGCAGCACATACGTTCAAAAAAAAATAGACCAGTCTTCTAAAACTATTTTTACACTATGCGAATGGATCACTTCAGTTGTAGCTATAGCCCAGGCCTAACAATTAATTGTTGAAAGTGTTATTCTAAACTGCATTTAGAGAGTTTCACTACATAAAATGACACAAGTAAAGCATGTTCACACCGTGCTACTGTGCCATATAATAAACTGCAGTCAGTTCAAGCCATGTTGCCCATATTATCTACTGATAACCAGTCACAGCATATGAAACACTATAGAATGCATTAAGAGACTGATAAAAGTACAAGCTTCTTTTCTCCCAAAAAGAGAAAAGGATAAAGCTTTGAGAAAGATAAGCTTGTTATTGAGAAAGTAAATGTGTTTTAACATAATTAAGACTCAATTTAATAATAAGCCACTGAATTCCTCCAGAGAGAAACCCATGTAACAATGCATATCAAGGAAGGAAAGAAAAGGAGAGAGCTGTGTCTAAAGCCTGATCAGGCAGAGGGGGAGGAGGAGGAGCATGGGGTTGGGATGGGGTGGGGTGGGGTGGGGTGGGGTGGGGTTGGGATGGGGTGGGGTGGGGTGGGGTGAGGGCCCCAGAGAGTGTGGGTTACATTTTGTCTTGAATCCACCGAAGAATGCATTTCAGAGTAGCGTGCCATCCCAGCGTCCTGCGGGTAAAAGCTGGACAGCTGTGGGGAAACTTGAGGTAAGGTCTGGGGGACCTGATGCTACATGGAGATCGAGAACAGAGTCAGTCAAACAGCATGGCAGCACACGGTATGAGAGATGAGCTGGGTGTGTGGTGGTGGTGGTGGTGGTGGTGGCTTGTGTTGTGTCGGGTCAGGCACTTGGCTGTGGGCCTGAGGCCGAAATACTTACCGACTGCTGATTAGGCAGCTGAGGTAACGTCTGGATGCGCTGGGCGTTCCATTTGAAGGGCATGTTGGGATTGTAGACAGCCTCGACCAGGACACGGTCACCCACCTGAGGGGTCTTCCCCTTGACTGCACTGAAACCCAACACAGATTACAGATTTTAGTCCCGATGCCAAACAAGACCTTAACAAGATCCCTTACTAGATGTTCCCTTACTTCCTATACAAAACCATGTTAAAATTCACATTCAGCAAACCAAAATTTTAGAAAGGGTTTACAGGTGATGGAAAGAAACTCAACGGACAGCAAACCAATCAATACAGAGAATCAGCACTGACCGCTCTCAACAAATCACACATGCTCGTGGATCAGTGCGGAACACTGGACAATATTTCCCGGTCACCAACCTGAGCTGGAAGAAGACATCCTCATCCACAAAGCCGAAGGTGTCGTGTAGCTTGTTGACAACCCCGGTGAAGACGCGCTGCTTCTGGGGCTGGCTCTGCTGCTGGTGGCTGGAGCGCGGTGTGGGGTAGGACACGGTGATCTGGGCCGTCTGCTGCGGATTGGACAGGCTCAGACTGGTCGGCAGGGCAACCGGGGGCTACAACAAAGATGGAGCAGTCTGTGAGCATGTGTCTAAACCACAATTCACATTAAAGATTTGCGACGAGATGCAACATTCTATAAACCAGCAACTTGCTGCAACGTTCGAAAACCTTGCAACTGCGACCAGTGAATGCTATGCAACGACTTGCAACATCTGGGAACGATGTGCAACATTTAATTCACGCCGCTGCAACTCCTTTATGCAACGGTTTCGTCTCGTCACGAATCTTTGGTGTGAATTGGGCTTTAAGCAGAGTGTCCTGTGGTATGGCGAGACTACACTGGTAGTAAATGTTTTGAGAGAATTTGATATCTTTATTTACACCCATTTAAAAATTACTAATTCCTTAGTAAAATGTGTGTTCACTTTAAACAATAAAGAAGGCTGAAGGCTTTTAAATGATTTTAGAGACTGTTTTCAACTCACAGAAAATAGTACTTCCTCCTGTCCATAACGCAGCTGAGAAAGACTTCCCTGATCCTCCCACCCAGCCACCAGAGGCTTTCTACCTACACAGGAAGTGAGAGTAGATGGTGTGTGTTGGCTTACCTGGGAAAGCAGGGCTTGCTGCGGCTGAGGGAGCTGGGGGAATATAAGGTTTGAAAGTATGTTACAAGAATAACATCACAAAGAAATAAATGGAAACCTCACACATACCTCACAAAGAAATTAATGGAAACCTCACACATACATCACAAAGATATAAATGGAAACCTCACACATACAAAGAAATAAATGGAAACCTCACACATACCTCACAAAGAAATTAATGGAAACCTCACACATACCTCACAAAGATATAAATGGAAACCTCACAAAGATATAAATGGAAACCTCACAAAGAAATAAATGGAAACCTCACAAAGAAATAAATGGAAACCTCACACATACCTCACAAAGAAATAAATGGAAACCTCACACATACCTCACAAAGAAATAAATGGAAACCTCACACATACCTCACAAAGAAATAAATGGAAACCTCACACATACCTCACAAAGATATAAATGGAAACCTCACAAAGATATAAATGGAAACCTCACACATACCTCACAAAGATATAAATGGAAACCTCACACATACCTCACAAAGAAATAAATGGAAACCTCACACATACCTCACAAAGAAATAAATGGAAACCTCACACATACCTCACAAAGAAATAAATGGAAAGAGGAAATCCAAACTATTTTGTAGCCCTGAACTATCTATATGCAGGAGTATTTCAAAGTAGCCTGGAAAATCCAGACCCTGATAATCTAGAAAGATTAAGGGTCTGGCAAAGAACAATGTAATGGCCCAACTCGAGGGGCGGCAACAAGCATGCATTTAAAAATCTCGCTGCACGCAATTGGATAACACTAGACCATGTTTACTCTGAATTATTTCGGACTTCGACGCAATCGGATAACACTACGACCAATGTGTACTGTCCTCCAACGTTGCAGTGCTGTCTTCATCAGTTTAGCTGATTTCCCGGAATGTTGGGGTAAAAGTAACGTGCATCATTGCTCTTTGCCAGAGTGTCTCGCAGAGACAATTCCATTGTGCTCTCGCGAGAACGTGTGCCAAATTCAGCCGCATAATCATTTAAAATGTAACTGCACTAGTAAACTTTAACAGAATGCACCACTTCATGTCACTTCGCTTCATTTAAGCCTAAGAGCTTCAGACAGCAACACATACAGCTTGCTAGAGATAAAGCATATTGAAACCGTGCAGCCTGTAATGTACTCTGGCCTGTTGAAAGTCTGGATCTGGGCCCAGTCTCCATTTTGCTGACACAATGTAATATGTTTACTGCCCAACAGAGGAACATGAATGCCTTACCAGCCACCAGAGTGGCACAGACTCACACAGACTGTCCAAGGTACTGCATTTACAGGAATAAAAATGTTTGCTTTAGACTCATAATAAACGGTTTTCAAAACTGTTGTTTTTGCGTCCTTTTCCGGCCATTTTGCCTGTGCTGAAACTTTCCTATAAAAGCCTGTGTCTAGATATTTCTTTGCTATCTACAGTCCAGGGGAGAATATCTTATCAACATTGCCTTGCAAAAAAGGGCTGTACTTGGCTCGTGTACCTGGTGGGGGACATTGTAGAGGGTCTGAGGAGGGGGCTGGGGTGGTGGTTGCTGCTGCTGCTGCTGCTGCTGCTGTTGTTGCTGCTGCTGCTGCTGTTGTTGCTGCTGCTGCTGCTGCTGATACTGCTGCAGTGCCGAATTGATCTGCGACTAAAATGAAATGAGACAGGAGGAGTCCAGATGATGGGCCTGCTCAGGAGGGGTTAGGTTACAGCTGCCACTCCAGCCAGAGGAAGGATTAGCCAAGGGGCCAAAAGCAGACAGGCCAGAGTTACAGTGGCACTCACAGTCTAACATGTTCCGGCTAAGACTGGAGCTTTCTTTCACCATAAAAACACAAGACCACAACACTAGATTAGATCCATGGCTTTTAACATTTAAAACGGAATACATTCGACAAAGGACAATAATGGTGCTTAAGTTACTAATGGTTTTAAATGCAAATTCTAATACAGTTCAATCAACAACAAAAAATATTCCCTATATTTTCTTATACCTTTACCAATATAACAACACTAACTCATTGATGTCTCCAGGATGGCTCTAAGAGATAAAATGGTTTGCATATATGATAATGATTTGCCATAATTCCTCAAGAATAAATCTCATCTTGTAAATGGTAACATCTGATCACACAACACCTGTCCTGAATTTAAGTACTATAACAGGAATGTTCTTCAGTAGATAATAACACAACAAATTAAGCTAAAGGAAAGACTGAAGTATGGCCTGGCCTCTAAACTGCAATCACAATGACACTACAGGACAACCTTGATAATGGCAAGCTCAACATGGGCATGCATGCAGCATAGATGCTACTTCTTTAATAACAATGCAAAGATATAATAGAAGTCTGACAGCTGTTCCACTTAACAGCCAAACTCTCTGCGTTTCAGATTCACTACAGAGGTCATTTAGACAAGAGGGGTTCTGTTGGTCATGCTCTGCATGGACATTAGCGCATTATTCTGAACGTTCTGGGGCTCACCTGTTGCAAGGCAGCTGCAGCAGCTGCTGCGGCTTGCTGTTGCAGAGCTGCAGTCTGCTGGGAAAGCTGGTAGTTGGCAGCAGATTGCGAGTTCAGTGAGGCTGCAGCTAGGGCTGACTGCTGGGAGTACATAGAGGGAGACGCTCCCAACAGAGAGGACTGCTGAACACCTAGAGCTGAAAATAAACCATACATCTAAAGAGTTCTGTGGCTATCACTTCAAACTTGTGTGGCCTATAGCAGGAACGGTTTTAGAACCACACACACACACACCTTCATCACTTGGTTCAAACAAAGCTGTTTTTGACTACTGAGCCTATTCATTCAAAATCTGATCTAATAAACACAAAATGTGATCATGTTAAGTTATTCACAGCATCACCAATTCTCCCTTTTGCTTTTCTGAAAATTACACATCATAGCAATACCTGATGTCAGCAGTACACTTCCACAAAACTGACAGCAGGAAGAATGACTTGAATTCAGTGTTGAATTAGGCGCAGGTTTGTTCAGTCATCGCAAGTTTTATATTGCTAAATCTGCGTGTGTTAACGTGAAATATCTAGACCACCGCTATATTCAAATACGTTTGACAAAGATCACTCACAGTGTAAACTGCTAAGGTCCAGGGATTGTCCTGAGTGTCCGGGTTGCGAAACCGCAGTTGCGGCGAACTGGGCTGCCCACGGAGGGTTCTTCTGTCCCCCAAACTGGGCCATGGACAAACAGTCGTGGTTTCCTTACGGAATCTCAATTTTGATGATCGCCTGTTGAAAACGTTTCGATCACCTTGGGCATAACTCACACCGAATGTAAATCACAACACAACACTCACAACTGGCAGTGTCGTTTGGCATCTACTGATAGGTTGATGACGTTTAAAAACAAGCACTTGCTATTTGCTTGAAAGGCTCAACACAGATGTTAAGCTAAAAGCTATTCTAGATGGAAATAACTTTGGCACAAATAAGCGTATTTACTGATTTATATGCATTGCTCGTTAGGTGGTACCCATGAAATTATAACAAATACTGAACTCAGTCAAGTTAGGACTTCAGTAAAGCAGCATTAGCAAAGTTAGCGATATCATGCTAACGTTATCATTTGGTAGGTTGGGTTTCAACTCGCTGTCAGAGCTAACGTTAGCTTAGCTAGGTCGCTACACGAGTGTTTACAGTATCTAAAGGTCGTAAAGAATTCTGAAGTTTGCTTACATGTATCAATGAGTAACGTTAGTGATTTAACTCATGCGTTCGTGTGACAGTCAGTGCCTCTCTAGGCAAATAACTGTACAGCGAGCAAGTGTTAGCTAGCGAAAAACTAGATTGGCAAAGATGAAGCAAATTTACTAAGTCTCACTTAATTTAGCCACTACAAAACTCCACACATTTCTTTCCCTCACACTACAACGATCAAGCCAGGCACTGATCATGTATTTATATGGACCAGAAAGCTCGCACTTGTGGTGCGCTTGACATAGCAATTCATCGACTCATTAGTCTACGAAAGACTGATGTTTTGTTTTCATGCCATGCTAGCTAGCCAAGTTAATCTAAGCAGCTAATTGAGGCCCTGCATCCTGCTTGCAGTAGCTAGCTAGTAATAGCTTGCTACCTGCCGTTAGTTTGTTTGGCAGAACCTGGATGCCATGAGCAATTTCGCAAAAACTAGCATACGCAGGTATTTACAATTCAGTTGCATTTTGAATAAAACGTCCGTCAATAATAACTATATTTTGTTGTCCTTAACAAACTGGCTCACCACTGCTGCGTTCCACTCTTCTTCGACCGGTGGCGACAAACCTACTACTGCTCCTAGCTACAATGGCAACAACACGCATGCCTACAAGCCCAATACGCGCATGCGGTGTGCCCAGATGTCCAGTGTAGGTAATTTTTTACATTTCTTTGTTGTTGTTCTGATCATCAAGCGGTCATGCCAAACACGAATACGACAATTTAGTTACATCACTGACCTAAAAAGGTATCATTAATTTGTCATTGGACATATTTTTTTATGTATTATTTAATGGACGTTGTCATGTGGTAAAGCGCCCCTCGATGGACATGACGAAAATATACCAGGATCATGCTGCACATTCCATTTCTGACAAAACAAAACAAACAAAACTCCTTACCTTCTACCATATTACCACAAACAGTAGATTTTTATTTGGTTTTCTGAGTGCACAAAATGTATGCCTGGCTGCAAGGGTTTTGGTGCAAGGATAGCATCCCAGTATAGAATTTACAATGGGGAGGTATTGCAAGATTCTACATCAAATACATTCTCAACCAATGTTCAAATTAAAAGATGCCATGAAACAAATAGTTTTCTAACAATAATATCTTTGGTGAATTCTCAAAGAAACATTTAAATAATCTGTATGTGTTAGCAATTACCCCTGACAACAATACTCTATAATACGGTAAATGGTATATGAAAGGTGTAGTTGATTCTGATCCCATACAATTTTTGTCACAGTTCTCAGTCCTTTCAGTGCGTGCACACATAAAAAAAAAAAAACCTTGGTGTTAGAAAAGTTCTGTAAATGGAAAGTGGTTCCACTGAGCAATGCATTCAACCAATGAACCCGTTGCTTCAGGAGCCCAGAAAGAAAGGATACGGTTTGATTAGCTCAAAAATTACTAACCTTTCACCAGAATCGTGGACTCTTATCATTAAATAAACTGAATTTACACTTTATAAAAAGGAAACCAGATTTTCTCATTACTGGATTCATGACACACAGAGACAAACAGAGATAAATGACAAGGAGGAATATGAGTATGCATTTTTTTTTTAATACAACACAAAGCATAGCTTACAGTGCAGTAAGTGAGACAATAACCAGGCAAAAGTAACAGAACAGTCACTGTAACTTTCACCTAGAGCAGTATGATTTGGTTATAATTCATGTCCAAACTTACATTTTCTGACAGTAATAATCTGTGTCTGAACTTCTATTTAAATCCTACACTAAATTTGACTGTGTCCATCCACATCACAGATGTGTGGCCTTCAGGAAAAGGAAGTTAATTCTGGAACTGCTTTTTCTTTCTGCATTCTTTTTAAAACACAATCTATACAATTGGTCTTTCATTTTCTGAAGTTGCTTTGGGTGTAATGTCACATTTCAAATGATCAGAAAACAACCCCCGAACCCCACCCGAAAATCACTTGCAATATGCAACAAATATATCATAACCATCTTCAGCATTTGCAACTTTCCAAGGACAATGATATCTAACATTTCATTTGCAAACCCCTTTGTAATGCATACAACTGACTGAGGCTCGTTACAGAGGCAAAATAAAATAAATATAAATATTGGAAAGTGCAAAGCTAAAAATGTTAACCATTGACCATAATATTACACTACGTTGTTAGGATGCTGCTCAGAACCTGAAGTATGTCAGGGTTGTTCTACAAGTAGTCTGCCAAACCTGAAGTAGCAAGATCAGGCTAGGAGTCCAATTTGCGTTCCAATTCAGAGAACACTTTATTAGTGATCTCATCCAATTCATCTTCAACCTATAAGAGGAGACAACACTTGTGAAATGAGAACACATGTTCCACAATAACACTCTGATATGGTTGCAATGACTCAAGACAATCCATCACCACAGCATAGAAAGTCCCATTAGTCATGATATCTAATACATGCAGTAACAGCAGGAGATAAGCCATTTCAGTTCCACACAAGATATTCCAGAGTGTTAGAATAACAAGAAACATTCAGATTTAATCTGTTGTATGCGCGTCAAAGTATGCTAGGAACTGCTAGGCCGGCAGAGGCCCAATCAAACAGACAGGCGGTTGGATCATTCAAATATATGCACCACAATTTCCCTAGATCTGATATACAAGTAATTAATTCCACTGCAGTTCAGAAGTATGTAAGAGTGAGTGAAGACTTAGCTATACTTAGTTTGCTATTTTTGCAAGCTTAAAGCAAGTTTTTCGTTATTCAGTAAATAGTTTTGCATCTTTTCAAAAGAGAACAACCTCTCCTGCACCTTCTTTTCCACCTACAACACCAAGCCCACATCCCAACTTTGGACAAAAGCGGCTGATAAATTCCACAACCAAATTGTGGGCTGGTCATCTCGGTCACTCAGTGTCTCATGCATGAACTAAAGCTATTGTCTGGCATGTGGTGTATGAGTATTGAGGTGATCCGCCGATGTGAGCTCAGGATCTTGCTCATCGTATTAAATTTGCAAATAGATTGTGCCCGTTACTAAATTAGCTTTAGTTAGACTTTTTAGCACTTTGACTGCTTTGGACCATTGTTCTCCTTCCTTAGGAGAGCAAGCACTTCTTTTCGCCCTACTTCACGAGCACACATCTGTTACCTGTTCCACGTCGTCCACTTCAGGTATGTAGAACTGAAGCATGTTTTGAATGCCATTTTTCAAGGTAACTGTGGAGCTAGGACAGCCTGTGCAGGAGCCAACCAGTTTCAGCTTCACAGTGCCATCCTCAAACCCCTTAAAGATGACATCACCACCATCCTCCTGCACAGTGGGCCTGTGGAGAGGAGACCAAAAAAAATTGATATCCAAATGTTATGTGCATTGTGTGCCACCTAACATATTGTTCGTTTGGTTGTTTTTTCTCAGAAAGCCTTTATCAGTTCTTTGCTAAAGTTCTTTGTACACCAGGCTCTTGTGTTGTTCACTGGCTGGTGCATCTTTCAGATTACAAGACTAATGCAATGGGTTTCAAAACCATAACAGATTGTTTTGTAAGAAGCACAGGGAAAAGACAACTCATCAGAATATCTGTAGAGACGTCTGTCCATCTTTGGTAAAATCAGTTACCACTGCCTGTGAGTTACTATGTGAATCCTACCTGATCCTTGTATCCAGGAGCTCCTTAATCATTGAAACAATTTCGTCATCTTCCTCAGAGAGACCTATAGAAACAACAAGAACTATTTGGCTAGTTTCCAAAACAAAGGAGCTAGCTTTTGACCTCTCCAAATAATGAAACTGCTTGGGCAGAGAGCACAGCAGCAACCAGCCTATTAGAGATGTCAAGAAAGTAGCTTACTGTTCTCCGAGTGAGACTGTGTAGCTCCAGTTGTAATGGGTTCTCCACTCTCAAAGAATTTTGTGATGATTTCAATGGCATGTCGCTTAATATCAATCCACTCCACATCATCATCTGTCTACAGGTTACAGATGGGGAGAGAGCACACTAAAATGAGGTCGCATTTAATATTTAAATTTAATATTAGAATGGAGTAAAAAATCACGCATGTTTATATTTAGTAATGTTTTTGAGACCTTTGTCACAGTAATGAAATCTGGGCCGAAGAAGACACTCTTCACTCCCTCAACCTCAAAGAGATTACTGAGGAGGGAAAAACACAGTGCCTCTGTTACAACCTTTGAAATTAATAATTGTAAAGTGACTAGATGTGCATCACAAGAAAAGAGGCAGCAAGCGTATTTTAAATACATCTCGTGAGAAAAGTGCCTCAGGAACAAAGACAGAACATTTCAGAAAATGTAAAATCATGTCTAATCTCAAGACCATGATATTCAAGGACAAAACACAGTATATCCACAGATAATACAGGATGTATGAGTAGACATTCCGTGCCCGACAAAAGTATTATGCTACAAGCTCATTACCATTCATCATTACAAAAAAGCTAAGATCTTGATAGTAATTGACAGGATGATGCAATACTACTTGCCTTGCTAATTGAGAACATTCTGCAGTACTAGAAGTGGGGAAATCCAGTGTCCCTGCTCCCAAGACAGGTTTACCAGGTATGAACTTCAGGCTTCTGGGGTTTGGTGTATCTTGGGTTTGAATGGACAACCATCTCACTGAAATGGACAAATAGAAAGCAACCTTTGTAAAAAAAAAAAAACACTTTAACCACATAGATCTCAATACAAATTTCAAGTTTTTGCCTGAAATTGCACTGTGCTTATTTACAAGGGCATTGTTCCCACCTCTTTTGGGGCCTACCATCAAATGTTGGACCTCTATGGAAAGCTGAGAACCTGTAGTTTTCGTAGGAAACAGCCAAAATAACTGTGTGATGTACTCACACAGAGTTACAGAGGCTAGAATATAGTTTTTTCTTTCTGCCGGATTACAAGCATCTCTGAACTGACCACATTTCAGCCCTCTAGGTCACTTGATATCCCTTAGAAACACAACTGAGCCCTAGCACCAGGTCTTGTGATGCTGTGTGCAAAAGTAGATCAATATAGAATGAAAATATGAGTGCTTTAGACCATTATTTGCCAAGGTATGCTCATGCGTTTTGTAAAATGCCTATGGAAACTCCCCATAGGACATTTTGTTATCCAAAATGCATACAGACACTCAAATGCTTACTGCACATGAACCCCTTTGTGTAGAAGCATAATCCTGGTCTCAAATGAAAGGTAACACTTTGAGGTTTCTTGTGGACTATTTAGATTGTATGTCAGGTGTTCTGATATAGACTGACTACACAAAATATGGAATAATTACAAAAAAGTCTTTATTTTTGCATACTTTGATGGGTCAATGAGTGTGTATAAGATAAACTATACATCTGTACAACTAATATTGGATAATACAACATGAAGATTCAATTTCTATGGATTCTTGTAAATATTTCAGTACCCAATATGTTGCATCTACTTATGGTGCTGCAGCTACACTGCAACCAGAAGTCAGGGTAGCACCAAAAGCGGAGGAGGGGGAGGGGGCATTTTGGATCAAATTTAATTGAGACATAATAAAATTAATCTGAAAATGTAAAGCACTATACAGATTGTACATGAAAAAAGTTGTCATTTTTTGATTCCCAAGAGCCAAAGCTTTGAAATGGTATATAACATTACTATGCTACATAGCAATATGGTGCATACAATTGATTTAGAATGTTGGGGGGAGGTGGAGGAAGGGGGTAACCGTCCCGCCGGCGGGATATGATTAAAGTGAATCTTAAATACACTGTATGATAGTGACATTTAGAAATGAAACACAAAACAGTTCTAGCCTGTAGATGTATTCAAGATATTCTGATAGCATTTCTATCAATAAATCCATTTGTCCCAGAACGTGTGAAGTAAAATCGGGTAAAATCTGTGAAAAGTATAACTCTTATAATATTATATACACTAGTTCAAAAGTTTGGATTTACTTAGAAATGTCCTTTTTTTCATCATTAATGTTGTAAATTACTGTTGTAGAATGAAATGGCTGATCTTTAATACAATATCTACATAAGTATACAAATGCCCATCATTATCAGCAACCATTTATCCAATGTTCCAAAGGCACATTCTGTTTACTAATCTGATATCATTTTAAAAGGCTAACTGAGAAAACATCGAAGAATCCTTTTGCAATTATGTAAGCACATAATGTAATCTGAAAATTGTTTAAAAAAATAATGCAACTGATCTCAGCTGGTAGTCAGTCTATAATGGAGTGGAATGGAAATGTCTAAGTGACCCCAAACTTTTGAACGGCAGTGTAAATAAAAAATTCATATTCTAAAAGGACAATGCTCGGAGTACAACCAACTTTTTGTTCAGGTAAATTGTCATTCACCCATATAACATTGACGATAACAAGCGAATACAAGCAACCCACTCCCTGATACATTTTTACATTTCCTTACCTGGTCCCCTAAAGGGGAGTTGAGGTTTTCTAACATGACGGACAACAGATAGAGAGAAGCATCTCTTTCTCTCAGTTACTGGATACCTGATTCATAAGAGAAACTCAAGTCATATCGTTTAACTAGACTTAGGCTACTTTAATAAAAACATTGCCCACTTCGACTGACCAAATTGTCATAATTTGGTGAGTGGGAGCTGTTAGGGTGAGACAGTAACACTTCTAACACAATCTACACAAGTTTAACTTAAAGTACTTAAACATCCAACGGTAAAAAATGAATGTCATGTAAGGCATGGCCCAGTTCATAGATGATTTATCGATATCGTTGTTAAACGTCATTCAGCTCAGGAGTTTTAATAAACGTAGCTGCTAACGTTATCGATACATTACATTTACATTTATTCATTTGGCGGGCGCCCAAAGCGACATACAGTAAATGTTATTAACATTCAGCATTTTATCATTTAAGCTAAAGAGCTACAGTAGCATTAAAATAACAATTATGCGTCAATGGCAATGATAATGCAAGATATCTTAACGTTAACGTTAAACTTAAACAGAAAATATGCATGAATGTACTTTGCCTAAAAAACAAAGCAGATTTGTCAAAAAATATCTGAAGTGCGCAACCAACGAATGAAAGCAAAGGATTAGTACTAGTTTAAGATTGCGATCAGTAGTTTATCAGAGCCCGTCTACGACATGCTCTGAGTTTGCTAGTTGGTTGCTGTTAGCGAGCCTGCTAGGTCAGGCATCTGACGTTCCATCAGGTTACAGTTGTTCACCAGTTTATTATGATACAACACACTTCAAATCACAAATTGTAGTTGGTATATTATTGTTAGTCTTACAAATGTGAATATAAATCAGAGTTTATACCTGAAATTATGTGTAACTGAGCGTGACCGTAATAACAGCAACAGACTCCATCTTGCAGTAGCCGCCATTTCAATTGTTTTGACATTCAGGACCCAATTTAGCTGTCTTACACTATCCCTTAAAATCCGCCGCACATTTTGTGAATAACTTATTAGTGTTGTAAATTCCAAATGGCCGAATTGATATTAGATTACTCTTATGTTTAAGGAATCATATCATTAGATTACGAGGAGTTGTAGGCGTCTAAGTGGACATCTGTTCATGATGGCTGGTGTGAACATTAATTAGGAAAGAGGCCTAGCCTATGTTTAGTTTTGAACCTGATGTTTTGATGTATAGCTTTATTTTCTTTAATGAAAATTAAAATCATGTGAAATAACTGAAGTGAAATCTCAGACCAAACGTATGAACTTTGTGATGACAGATTCCAATCACTGCATGAATGCAAAGAGAGACAAATGTTGGCAGCAAGAGTGTTAAGTGTTACCTCTCATCAAAACTCCTCATAAGCCTGCCATGGTGTGATTGAGTAAAGTTGGAGTTGGGAAACATCAGGTAAGTTCCAATAATAGCTATGTCAAGCTGTGCATAAGAGTTGCTTAACATTCTTTTGTCTGTCTGTCAGCAACTAGCTGTCTGCGGTGGGGATGAATAATAAAAAAAAAAAAAACATTTCAAGCATGTCAAGCACACCCATATTACAGAGGAGCATGTTTATTTTTGTCCATTTTAATGTGAAGTACATTTTTAGTCCTGTTAAACAATCCTAGAACATTTTGTTGTATGAAACTGCATAAGAATTCTTGAAAAAGATTATGGTAATTGAGGACTTTGTTGCACTTCATGTTTGCACTTCAAACATGGACTTCCAGATAGAGGGTTTTCATAAGTAGGAAAACAAAAGGCTTTCTTCCTGGCGGGAGCTATAGAGCATGATTGGTTGTTTTGTGTTGGCCTAAAGCAAACATGATGATAAGGTAAAATGACTCACCCCAATTTTCCTTGAGGCTGTTTTCTGACAGGGCAGGAAAGTTCCCTGCAAGGAGTGGCTAAAGAGGCCTGGAACAAACTGTTGAAGGACTGGTGGCGAGGAATGCTGCTTTTCTGGTGGAAGACGCAAACGTCAGCCTGCCTACCTATCCTTATGCTCATCTACAGCTAAAAAAAAACATGTAACTTGATTTGGGTGTACTTAACATGTCATCTCAGACTGTTAAATGATTGGTGTAAAACAATTCCTAAGATATTTCTAATCATACACCTGAGACTTGCACTCTTTAGTGTCTCGGCATTTCTAAATATCAACACAAGACATGGTCTTCTGGATTATTATCCCCATCGCGCTCTCTGCGGTTTCATTTTTTGGATCCTGGTCAGTGTAAGTGTTCCTTTTGTGAAGTGTTTTAGTGTAAACCTATGTATTATTATGTTGACATTCCTTTTTAACCTTAAGAATCTGTGCATTGCATTGAAGTTGATCAGTAATGATAGTATGAAAGTGTAAGTATGAAATGTAAGTTTTAATCTGAATTGGGCTAACAGAAAAATGAGTGGTTTGCTTACAGCTATTGTTCAATTCAGTTGCTTAGACTAATTTGAATGACTGTGTAAGTTCTCAAAATGAAACCAGCCATCTTATATTATTAGCCATGATTTTGATCATCTGTGGTTTGTACCCATACGTTCAGCGTGTGTACAAGAATCCAAATCTTATGCATCAAATCTGTTCTTCATTATATACAGTATGCAGGCAGGTGACATTTGAGACTACACATATTAACATTCTATTGTCTGACAGCTGCTTGCGGACACATCCTTAGCCAACATTAATTGAGTTCCTGGTTATTTATTAATCCAGCAATGACTCTCCTGTATTGTATTTCGATAAACATTGTACCTCTTAATTTTAGAGTTACATAGTATACTAGTACAGACATGATGCACCCAACAATACAGATGTACTTTACAGATTGTGAATGTTCTCTGATTTTCAATTTTAATCTTCTAGATATGCACTGGCACTAGGGAATGGACATGTGTGCTCACTTAGCAACTGGTAGGTGAAGCCTCTTCAAACTCAAAGTGCTTATTGTAGATGATAACCTACATTTATCATTACCATGATATAGTTGGTGAACTCAATCACTTTGTTGTCTCTAGGGACTACAGGAACTCATGCCAAACAAATGATTCCGGACACTGCTGTACAACCAAAGCCCCTACCATAAGGTTAGGAAGAGTGGATGTAAAATACATTTGTGTGATGTTAATATGGTGGTTTATACTTATTTTTGTTAACTTTTCCCCGCTAATATAGCTCCAGTGGGACTATGTTTCCGGAAAATTCCCTTTTCTCTGCCACCATTAACGCGGGGGCATTCTTGTGTGAGTGCATCCTACACATTAATTGTGTAACTAAACTGTTTTGTAACAACATCACGCTAAAGTGAGCATTTACAGTTCACATATTATACAGATAACTGGTTAAAATCTTGTTTTCTCCTGTAGTTCTGGTGTTTTGTATATTTCATCATGCCCACATCCTGGATAGAAACATCGGTCAGTCACTCATCAGTAAAATTGCCCTGGTCTTTGGCTGTGTGGCGTCAGCTGGTGCCTTTGTGGCAGGGAACTGTAATGTAAGTGCTACAGGCGAAGGGATGGTCACACTCTTTTAATAAACACTAAACACTACATTAAACACTACAAACACTACATTAAAGATAGTCGCAATGTACAGTCATTGTATATTCAGCATAAGGAGACAAAAGGTATCAAGAAGGCTATTTTCTGGTACAAGAGTTCTGTTTGAACTCTGTTTGAATTTGTTGAAATGTAGGTAGATTGAGTAACAGCACAAAAATGATCTGTTAAACACAATTAACACAAACAATATAAGAGAATATGTGCTCATATTTGATGCTGGCTTCTCTTGAATAGTCCAAAAAAGCCTGTAGTTTATACTACCACTGCCAGACAGCAATTTGTTGAAAACCTACATTACTAAATTCCTGTTTCTCCTGTCTGTCTCTTGTAGCCGGCTGAACTGGTGTTGCTGCATTACCTGGGTGCCGCTGTGAGTTTTGTGTGCCTGTGTTTCTACAGCCTCCTCCTCACCTGGCTCACCAGCAGGTGCCTTCTCACCGGACTGGAACGTTACCTCTACCCAGCACGTGTCATATCTACATCAATCCAGATCTTGGTCACCATCCTTTGTATCCTTTCACTGAAGCAAGACAACAGTCAATTATGAATTACATTCTGTGAAAACATGGACAAAGTATTACTTTTATAGAGATAATATGTATATTGTAAGACTTCCCAGGGAGCATACTATAATAATTAATTATTAATGAGAGTGTGGCTGAAATATTCCAACTTTTAAAGTCACGTGAAGGAATCTCCAGAGTCCCATCTTTGTCCTTAACTTGGCTTATCAGATTGTATTTTCTTCGTCCAAACAGATTACTTTTACAGACATATTTCTGCCATTTTTGAGTGGACACTCAGTGTGAATATGGAAATGTATGAGCTGAGCTTTGGGGTGGAGTTTTTCTTTTTCTCATCATCAATGCTGAGTTCACTCCTGGAGAAAAGGGATGAGCAAAAACCACTCATTTTGGCCTGAGACCAGGCCCTAATCAGGAGTACCAATTTCCGTTATTTATTTGTATTTCGCATCCCCATGTACACCAAAACGGATTACCTTCCAGAAAGAAGATCTTTGGGATGCATCTGGTAATCCCAGGGAGGCTGTTGGTTACTACTTGATCAGGATAAATGAACTTCGTGCAATTTTTAGGTATTAACAGCATCAGAGAAACTTATATTTTTGTAGTCTATTTTGAACTGAGAACTATTTTGAGAACTGCATCTTTGCTAGTAGTGTATGTTTGGAAACCATCTACCAAAATGTTCTTTCATGCCAGAGATATTCCAAGGACATCAGTCTGATATACATAAAGTGCCATTAAAATGGAAGTCAGTGTTTATGATTACACATTCAGTTTACATTTCACTTTGTGTACCACTACTGAAGTTATGTTAGATGAATGTTTTTGTTGCAGGACTGACACCAAATAACTAATTGATATACTGTCCACTAAGAGTCACCGGTAGGACCCATTCTCCAGTTTCTTAAAGAAATATGGCATTATTATTATTATGAGGTCGTTATTATCAGGCGTTTTTATTCTGAAGAACAGCTAATAATTGTAATTTATTCAAGTATACACATTTCCATGTGGTACCGTATTGCACTTTTGATTTACACTTTGAGAATGTGTGCAGTGATTGCAGATTACTTTTTTCCAATAGTATCAGTCTAATAGTTAAGATTTAGTTTGAAGCAGAGAGGACTGGTTTACATTGTAGTACACACTAAGTCATCACTTGTTTACAACTTGTACATTTTCCAGTTTTTAATTATCAGTATGTAATCACAAAATTAAGCATTTTCACCAACTGACAAAACAATGTATTTTAGGATATTGTATTTGATCAAATTTACAGTTGCTGTTTATTGTTTAGACAGTTGATGTTTGAACCTATGTATATTTATTTAAAATAAATTTGGTGGTGACTTGGATCTGCAATTTTTCCACCATTAAATGCATAAATGCTTTGTTAAGAACATCTCAAAGTCTGCTCTTGGCTATGTTATGTGGTAGTCATTTCATATTCAACAGCAGGCACTTCATACACACTGATAATAAGTTGGTTTAAAACAAATGAACCTGCTGGTTATCTGCCTCTCTGTACAGAGTTGTATAAATTTTATTTATGTACGTTACAGTAAATATTGTAATATTTTTGTATGTACAAAGAAGGACACGTACATTGTACCTTGTTACGTCATTTCACCTCAAATATCAAAGCAACATGTCAGACAACATAGTTTTAGTACGTAATTGGGCTAGGTGTCCATTCTTCAGTTCCTGGAACAATAAGTGCTGTCAATAAGGAGTGGCAGTGACATCAGACAAAACAATTCCAGAAGTTATTCAAAGTTTCAAAGACGTAAGTTGTAAAGTTACTAAAGATAACCAAGGTTGAATTGAACACATTTTAAAATTGTATATGTTATATTTTGGAGCTAGCTATACTTCTGATAAAAAAAAAAAAAACTACTTTCAGTGTAAAATGCATGCAGATTGCTTCCTCAACCATGCCCAGATGTCGTTACATGTGTAGGGCGTTAACTATCAGTTCATATTTGTACAGTAACAGGTGTGTGAAGGTGAAAGAAGGGAGTGGATTTTTGACCCAATACGCGTGTGAACAATAGCTTTTGGTTGACTTAACGATCTGCCAAGTCTTGGTGTATACCAGCGGTTCTCACAGTGTGGAGCGGGCCCCACTACGGGGAATAGAGACGTGACAGGTGGGGCGCGAGGAAAAGGAGATTTTGTTCTGTTGTGCCTATTTTTAATAATGGCTTTCTTTTTTGACAAGGTCATAGATCCGAAACAAAATAGCCACACACAAACACAAGTCATAAACAGACAGACACATGAATTAAAATAACATCTGATCCAGCGGACTGAGAAGGGAAATGTAATGTGGGAAAAAAAAGAGTATTTTATCGTTACCATTTTGCCTGGTTGATGGGATCAGGTGGGGCTTAAAAATTCCCCACCTTTAAAGTGGTAAATGACAGAAAAAGTTTGAGAACCACTGGTGTATACAAACACTACATCAATGTGAACCCTAATTATTAGTAATATAATATGCATCCTTCTAAATATCATCAGTGCTGGGCATCGTATACCAGAGATGTCCTTCCATTAAAAGCAGTTTTGTTATGATTTCCTTCTCTACAATCACAACATGGCAACTATAAAATGCAGACATTGGTACTGAGAGAAATAGTAGAGAAAACATTAGTGTTTTTCCTGAGTAAACAAAATGAGACATTTGATTCACATGTTAATGCAAAGCACTTAATCTTTACTTGAAAGAAGGTAATATACATCCTGGAATTACAGATAATAAAGATACAATATGAGCAAAATCATTTCACAATGAGTAGCCTCTCTTCATTCGCACTGATCCTGAAAGTATTGCGAACGTGAAAAAAAGTCTAGTTTTAGGAAAGAAAAACAGTGAAAAGCACACCTAAAAAGCAAGGGTGACCAGGCAGGTTACTGTAAAATATACTGTAAAAAAATGTTTCTACATTAAGCAGTAGTCCACATTCCTAACCTCTTCAAAAATGAAAAAAAAAAAATTAAAAAAAAATAAAGAATAGTTAACAAAAAAGTTTTTTTTTTCCTTTCATGGTCTTCCTCCCACTGAATAGCTCAACTGCAATGCATATACCATAAATAGATGTAAGGGGGGGGATTTCACACATAAGATTTCAAAACAGTTCTACAAGCAAGTCTTTTCACAATTTCAGCATGGCTGAAACAATAAGTGGTCTCTCCGGGCAAATACCAAACATAGAGAGAAACTCAGGCCAACTTTTACAAACCTTTTAAGATAGTCAGTCTGCAGGCGCATCTGCAAATGCTGCTCATGCCAAACACCTCCAAAAATGATACATGTTAAAACTACTGTGGCCCTTAAAATTACTGGGTGGGTGAAAGTTGCCATTATTCCTTCCGTTTGTAAACCCCAGTAGTGACAAAACATTTGTAACATGACACACAAGAGATAACAGGTTAAAGCCAAGAAAGTTGGTTTCATTTTAACAATGAACCTACAACCTCTTTTGCCAGGGATGTGTAGTATTAGTCTTATCTAATTGTTTAGTCTAAACTGAAAAGAAATCAGTAACATATCGCCCATTTTCAATATTTTGAACTGGTGCAGTCCCTCAAACCTCTAGGCCATTTAGCACCCTTTGATGAGCCCAGCTACTGAAGGTGTTCAACAGCAAGTTTGAGTTTCACATTTACGTGCTGAATATTGTTTTTTTTTCCCCCCTCACTCTTTCTGTTTAAAAGGAAGGACACTACAGTAGTTGACAACTCAAAATTATTCATGTGTGATGCAATCTGATAATTTCATAAACCTACAACAACTGGAATTAATCTTCTTCAAACTGAATACATGTTCTTCGTTGTGGATCCACTTTTGCTAGAGGTGTCATCGTGTGACTGGTAGCCGATGAGAAGTTTGCCGGGAATATTCAAACGCTCTTTGTATTGTTGCCTAGAGGAAGAAAAGAGCAGAGTTCATTGTATGGTGATGGAAGGCTTTGAAAACTAACCAGCTGCTTAAACCAACATCTGCGGGAGGGGAAGAAGGTTAATAAATGATTGAGGCAATTTGTACGGTTAAAAGATAGCAAAAGTAGTATTGTCCAACATGCTTTTATAGGCCTACAACGACAATGTCCCTTGTGAATTTCTTATCAATATATCTAAATATTAAAAAAAAAAAAAAAACTCGTATGGTTAATTACAATTACTAACTGATACTGGTTCATGTGAACATCTGAATAGACCTAGAGACTGCACCATCATTGTCACCACCAGACTCAAGGTCCATCTAATCTGGATCCTAATGTGCCAGAGGTTTTCTCAGTTCCAACTGGCAACTGAAAGCAAAGGGCTGATTTGCTTCATTCTATTCCAAAAGTCCTTACAACTAACACATAGTGCCTTGACAGAGAAAACTTTTACAATGTGTCCAATGTGACATCCCCCTCTAGTGGCAAGGCACTTGGAATCTACCTTTAGACCCTCCAACTATCATTAAATGGTTTAAGTAACCTTTTCTTAACTAAACATATAACCTAATAACCTAATATCTAACACAAGCATGCCCAGCAGAGAATTTATTAAATCAAGAAAAACATGGCAAACATCACACACCACTCATCTAAGGACCAAACATCTTGCTTCCCTGAATGCTGCTGTTGCGGTCATCAATTCATTCAAGTTAATCCTACATTTCACTATTCTCAAATAACATACTGCATGTCAGTAATGGTAGCTAGACCAAGTCAAGGCTGGTTTCGGCAAATCCATTCACTTTGAGAATAGGGTCTGGAAACCTCCACCGGAGATTGCATCGTATCGAAACCAATGCCTCACTGCAACGTCATTGCACTTACAGTATGCACCTCTGGTTGCTGACTGGATCAACATCTTGGTTGCGGAATTCATGCCAATACGAATAGGAATTGAATTTACAAAGTGACTGACAACAACGATGCACTGTATTAAAAGGCTAGGCAGTAGGGGTGTAACAGTACACAAAAAAAAAAAAACAGTTCAGTGTGTACCTCGGTTTTGCAGTCACAGTAAGCCTGTAGGTTACTGCTAGCCTAACATTCACAATATTGCTGCTGTACTGTGTTTTGGCTATTCTCTCTACCTTTAGTTATAAGCATTTATCCTGATCATTGTAAGTGCCATTTACATTTTTATTTTTTCAGCACAGTCTAGCCTACCCAGTTCTGCCACCATTTCATATATTAATACTTGCATTGATTTGATTTTGATTTTTAAATAATACAAATGATAGTAGCAAATGATAGCTTTGCGTCTCCTCTTTCATCTGACATTCGTGGCATATCTATCAGATCACAGGTTCGGGAGTAATTCAAACGAGAGTAATGGGTGTGCCCGGTTGGTTTTTGTACATGACATTATTTTGCAGTCACTTCGTCTGTTTTTATAACCCAGAAGGATCGATATACTTGGTACCAATGGATAGCCCTGTCTCCTCTTTCATCTGATATGCTCGCCATATCTATGCGATCACAGGTTTGAGAGTAATGGGTGAGCAGGTGACCGCAGAAAAGTATAGACTGTAAATATGATGCAATTTGATTTAATTTCATAATTTCTTTAAATTTTCATAATTGATTGTACAGACAAGTGCATAGTATCGTTGGAAAGCCCCACTTCTGCTCCGTCACGCAATAAAAGTTTCATATCGCTGCGATGAAAAGTTCCAGAGCAATGTAACAGAGAAGAATGGGTGTGTTGATGCACTTTGTGCCAATCGGGTTCTAAGGGAATTTGAAACATGGTCCGCAAGCAAAAAAGCCAACTGTTGATTACTATTCAAGACTGTATATCACACATTTTCGTACACATCTGTACCTACAGTTCGATATGAATATGTGTACCTTTACACCCCTAGTAGGCAGTGACATAGACTGGTCAACATATGATCTGTGGAAGCCTCCATGAACTTTAGGCTGCAAAATGTAGGTAAGAGGCTGATTACCAACTAATTTCCCACTAGAACCACTAGAAACCTGGTTTGCAGGCCTGTTGTGGCCCCATTTAAATTGCCCTGAACTACAGGCTCTCTACATGGGACAATCAACATGCTATTACTTGGAATACAACCCAAACTGATAACTGCAATTGTTAAAGTGAAACAATCTTTGATAGATAGATAAATAGATGGATATAAACTTCAATAATGCCAAAGGAAAATTCAAACTATTTCCACATTTGCTTGATAGCAAGTCACACATAAATTTCACTGATCCACATGAAATGTCTTAAAAGAGGGAAGTCAGTCACTTACCCTATCGTCATAATGGCTTCCCTGTTTTGGCAGTTGCCAGTCCAGATGGCTATTTTATCTCCTTTCGGCCTGACATTGACCACAGCTCCACACACGTCTTCACTGGCCTCATCAAAAGACTCTCCAATTAAACACAAAAGCTGAAAGCCAATCAAAAAGGCAGGTTAGGGGTCTGGTGGCTGCATCCGTATAGAGAACATCTGAATGATTCTCCCAAGACACATAGGAACAGGGCGCGGTTTACCGTCTCCATCCAGTAACGGTCAAGGTCGTTATGTCTCTGCTGTTTGCTTAGAGTCATCAGCCACCTGCCCCCAAGTTTATTCCGGTCATCCTCCCACATGGGCTTGATGCCATCCTACATGGGGAAAATGTGTCAATCACACTCAGTTAATTGACAGCATGCCACAAAAAGTCTGCCTTTAAACTCCATCTCTACTATTTAGACCTAAACATCTACAACCAGATGCCAAGTGCTGTATGCCATATGGTTAGACAGAAATACATCCACATAGCCTTCAGAGATGGAAGAGTCCTGAATATTCCAAATCAGATGCCATTATTCATCTATATACTTTGTGTGGTGTCTGGGTCCATATAACAGCAATAGGATAAACTGATACATTATAGAATAGAAAATACATTAGTATTACCTTAAATAAGCAATAGTCACAGCCAAACCCGAGTTTGCTTGGTTGCTGTATATGGTTGTATAATCTGGGAACAAATTTGACATACAATCATATTCAACAGGATAAAATAATTGAAATATCAGATCAATATTCTCAAAGAACCTTGATTATTGACATTTAATGTCAGAGGATTAAAGCCAGATCTAATACCACTAGTAACTCCAGCTTGGAGAGATAGTTAAAGACTATTTAAAGACACTTACGCCCAAAAGTCCTCTACTGTGTCAAACTTGGCAATCAGACGCAGATTTTCTGTCCAACTTTTGCTCTTGTCATTTTTGAAATACCATAGGGCCCATCTGTGAAGAGAAAAACATCATTACATATTTCCAGGCTTCCTTTTAAAAAAAAATATTTGCCCTATGCTTATGGAATCCTTCTAGGGCATGGCACATCATGAAGTTTATTAATAAGCAGAGTAGTACTTGCATCCATGGAACTGTAATGTCATGGATAAACTAATATGTAAGGGATAATGTACAGGAATTATCGGGAAAATAAGTCCCGACAGGGCGAACTGCCCTGAAGGGACTTATTTTACCGATAATGACCGGCGTTCCATACATTATCCCGCTTATTATACGACTACTTGCCAAAACGAAAAAATAAACTCCACATGATATGTCTCTTTAATTCTTTTCTTTACTTTTGCTGACAAACAAATTGTTTGCAACACATGCTGAACTTGAATCAAACATTCTTTAGGACACAGCTGATTAACGGTCTGCTTTCACTTTTGAATGAAGTTCCATTGCAAGAAGTGACCGGACTACTTGTGAAGTGATATGCAAGACTTAAATCAGAAGCACAAAACCCGTTGCCATTGACAGCGGTAATTATATGTTTGCAGCGGTAATTGAATGAATTGAATTGAACATGAATTTATTTTACAGTAGAACATTGGGAAATCCCATTCAAGTCAATGAAGCGCTCTACTAGCATTGTGAAGAGCCGTATAATAATAGATTGTAAGTCACAAGCAATTATTTATGAGTAGATAAGACTATCCAGGACTAAATTACAGACAAAAAGTTAGTATTTTTTCTGATGCCATTTTCAGCAATTTTGCTATGAAATGGGAGATTGTACTCATTCACACCACCGTCAAATATGAGCATAATGAATAAATGCATGTGATGTGCTGCTGAACAACAAAATAGTCAGCCACCCAACACATATAGGCTACCCATTGTTTATGAGGGCCATTATTGTCTCATTAACAAACCAAAGGGAGTAGACAGGGAAGGGAGGAGAGAGATGGTATAGTCCAAACCCTCCTTACCTTTGTGTCGAAAGCAACACTCTCACTGTGTGTCCTAAACATACTCTCAGATTTACTACTGGGGTATCTGTGGGTGGGATGGAGTAGGGGTTGGGGGGCATGAACACCACTAAAAGACACAAATGCTGTTCACAAACACAACTAACTACAATATTCCATCATTAGGTGGGAAAATGACCAACAAACGGTGTCTGCTGGTGTCCACAGCATGGCACACATAGCTCCCTGACACTTCTCATGAATCCTGTCCTCAAGATCAATTTGGCATTATACTCTCACTGACCAACCATTGCCATTGCGCTGCAAGATAGACTAACTGAGTTCCAACAGCAGGCACTGCACAGGCGGAAAGGACAGGAAGGTCTGTCCAATGGATGACATCAGCACTTCTGCTCTGCCCATGGCTGCCTGAATGACTGTTCAATGCTGCTGAGCAGAACACTAACAAAACTGCTGTTCTATGAAGGTCTTTCAAGTGAACTGACCACACCGACTCTTCACTCTCCTTCCACAGAAACATCATAACGGGGTACAAAATCCCTTCATCTGAGTCTTAACCAACGTGATGAAAAGTAATCTGAAGAAGTCACAATGATCCATAGCTTACCATGAATACAAGTGAGGATTCATATAATGCTGCAAGTTTTATGTCATTTATGGCATATTTAAAGAAAAGCAAATGAGATGCATCACCATTCACATATTAAACAATAAAAAGTACAGGCATCACAATCCTCCAAAATTACAGTACTCGATCCAACTCTGCTCAGTAGCCTAAAAGAAAACGTGTGTGTTTTACAATCCTTCCAAGGTGAAGCTTTCAAACACTGAAGGTTGCAAACGTTGCACTACCTATGTAACAATGACCATTCCGAGACCATGCCATGTGAGCACATTTACACAGAGACAATACCTGTTCTGCAATGGATGTTTGATGTACTGCTCAGAACTTGCAACGGCGGGTGTAGGTGTTTCATTTGGACCATCTTCAGTTTCGTTTCCTCGCTACATGAAAAGAATCAACAATGAACACAATTGATAAGAAATACTGTGTTACAGGTCAAATAGGCGGACTTGGTGATTTCAGAATCCTCTTCGAAATTAAAGTGTGAAATCCAATGAACACAAACACAACGTTTTAAGCTACATGAATTTATCATCGGTAGGTTCATCGAGGTTGGCTGACATAACATTATTGTTTATGTCAAATTACATGTATCATACAACAACACGTTACTTATTGAGGATAGTGCTAACGTTACAACACATACATTGGGTGTGTAACGTTAACAGTTTGCTGTAATTATAGCTTTACGTCAAATGTGGTTGCAACACACACCTTTAAGATGAGTAAGTTACTGTGGTGTTATTTTGAGGGTGGTCATCACTCGACAAGTTAACGTCACAAGGAAACAAGTGTCCTTTACATTGCGAGGGAGAGGATTTAACGTTAACGTTTGAGTAATTTAATAGGATATTCAAATCAAGAGCAATGCCTTCTAGCTATCGTAAGCTAGCGAGACGTTGAGTTACTCTCTTTGGAAAGGAAATTATTTCTCCAATCTAAGACCGAACAGCATATCGCGTTACATAAATCAGTATTACAACATGTTAACAACCTGCATGCTGTCATTCGTTCAAAAAACACAAGAGATTCATTTAGATTTTCCAGATGTATACAAGACAGCTAGCATTCCTAGCAAGCTAGCATTCATAGGAAAGGCAAATGAATTGGATACCAGATAGCTTGCTAGCATAAGTAGCTCGTGAAACTAGCTAGCACGAAACACACGTGTCTAGATCAGGTTTTTGTTTCACCGAACAGACACCAGCACGACAGTGTACATTAGTTCCGAGAAATCGTGTCGCTCGGAACAATGTAAGATAGCCCATGTTAAATTAATGCGAGGACAGAATCAGTGCTATTCAGCCCCAGTGCCTCCCTGCCAACAAAGTCACCACCAATGCCACCCCTAAATCCATTTCAAAGCTAGCTAGCACAGGAGAACATCTTGTTGAGCCGGCGACATCAGTGCGCTCTTGAAGCTCTTAAAATCAACAACTATTTTTAAATATGTGCAGTGCTTCATCGAAATATACTGGAATACAAATATTTCACAAACTAATTCATCACTTTCAGAGATCGTTAGGGTCCCTAACGTTAGAATTCTGGACACCCCATTCTCTCTTACCGGCTCCGAAGTCGCCATCTTGCCAGTAAAATTCTCCTGTCCGCTCAACCATACGTTGATGCGTCACGAAACCACTAACGTTAGGAAATCTACGTCAACGTACGTAGCTCAAACTCATGTGGATGCTACTCATGTGGTCCATGCAGGAGATCCTGACTGAACGCAATGCAACCTCTTCTGAGTAGGGCTGAAGGTGCATTCAGAGCACCTCGGAAGGACCGCCCCCATGGCTACTTTGTTTTTCCGACAGCAAGTGTTCATGTGCTTTGCCATCGGAATGTGTGACAAACATCAGGGCTGCCAACTTTTCAAAAAACCTTGGAGTGAGATTTGGTGGGGCCAACCAAAATTTTGCTGCGGAAATTTTTGTTTGGCTCATTCAGCATTATACCGTACAGTAAAAAAAAAATGTACATCAGTGGTTCTCAGGTGTAGGGACCAGGCATGGACAGATTATGAACTTTCGGGCCCCTGGGCCCACATGTATTAAGGGCTCCCCACTAATTGTCACACATGTGGAAGGGGGGTTTGGGGGTCCTCCCCCAGAATTTTCTTAATTTGTTTGATGTGATTTCCTGTATTCTGGTGCATTTTGGTAGCTTAGAAATCTAGACACACCCTAGCGGCAGCAAATTACATTTGCTTCCAGGGCTAGTCTAGCAACTCTCCGTTGGCTTGTGAGCTCGAAAAATTAAACTTCTATCAGGCCAATCAAATCGTCTATAGAGTCGTTAGGGGGGCATAACATAATGATTGATGGCAGAGTTGCAACGGTTTGGCTTAAATTCCCTGCTACTTGAAAACAAAGAAGATGGATATTGCTGTTGGCCAACAGTGTGACACGAGTTACGCTTGTTTTGAGATGGCAAAAGTTTGAACTAGCCAACTAGCTCCGTTGGTGGGAAAACGCATGGGACTCAGTGCTGTCCTTTTGCGTGCAGAGGGAATTTGAAAGACAACCGATTATCCCACCCCTCGGACTGAGCACTGCGAACGGTGAGTGCCCAGACCCGACATTTTAATGTGGGTCTGGCTCGTCAGGCTAACATTTTGGGTATGCAATCAGATTCATAGCCTACATCCTGATGTGTTGATATTGAGGCAATGATTCCATGCAAAGGCTTGGGCTTCAGGGCACCCTGACACCTTGGGCCCCTGGGTCTGGGCCCAGAATGCCCGTGCAGTAATCCATCCCTGGGACCAGGGTCCCAGAGTTAAATGAACATTGGTATCAAAAGGATCTAGCCTACTACTAGGACCATGGGCGTCGGAGGCATTGTGAAAGTGGGTGGGACATTTCAGAGGGGGGGTATGGGGGTCCTCCCCCAGAAAAAATTTTTTGGACTAGATGCAATTTCCTGAATTCTGGTACATTTTAACAGGTTATTTAGATACTTCTATATAACAAAATAAAGCCAGCCTACGAAATTAATAAAAAGTAAATCATGCATAATTTAAAAATAACTCAATAGGCTACTTGGCTACGCAATAAGGTTTCCATTACAGCACCGCAGACGTTCAATGAACGCATGAAAGCGGATGGTTTGTTTGAAATCCCGACACTCTTTCAACTACATGGAACGTAATAGTGATCATCAAATACCTCCCCAGATTTCAGTGCCCATCAGTCCGAACATTTAACAATATAATCAAACAGTCCAAAAGTAAATTAAATATCAAACTAAACCGAAAATGTCATGCTTTTGAAGGCCTACCAGTATGCCGCTCCAAGAAACGCATGTCTCAAAATAAAACTCGCATAAGAAATAAAGGGCTGTCTCGAATACAATCCTGCCCCTAAAGGCCTGTACTTTGTCTTAAGACCCCGGCCATAATTTGAGGATTTACAGTATCTAAGTAGACAAACTGGCTTCAGATATCCAACAGAGTGAATAGAGATTGTGCAGTCTTAGCTGTGGTTAGTGACGTGATGCTGTTAATGGGGAGTTTTACATAGCCTAGCGTAAACCTATAGGTTATTATTTGGCGTACCTAAAAGGCTTTTTACCTTATCAAAAGTGAGGGGGATGACTGATCTCTTCAACACTGCGGGGGATTTGGCGCTTGTCACTGTGTGTGTGACAGAAGAGGAATGGGAGAATGCGTGTAACAAAAAAAAAAGTTTATGAGTGATTTACGCGCAAATGGGAGAATCCAATGAAAATGACAATGAAGCACTAAACAGATGCGTGTGTGCGGGGGGGGGGGTCAAAATCAGAGGTCAAACTTGCTTATTTTTATGGAAATATTTGTGCTGTAGCCTAAGCTATTTTGCACTTCAGAATTATAACCATGCACACACAGGTGGAATAGTTATGGTGATATTGCAATAAGTTCACAACCACAAAAACATATGCTACATTTCACAGTTCAGAAATGTTCAAAAATGTGTGTACATTTCAGCACTCAATGAAATTATGCAGAAGTGGTCACCTGTGTTATTCAGCTGGTTTATTTAAGATAATATATTGGTCATTGTAATGGCCATAGCCTATAGCCTACATGCTATTCATTTTTCAGGATGTACCTGAAAACTGCATGATGTGAATGTTTGCATATGGCTTATGTCAGGCTTTAGGCTATATCAATATTTGTGTCTCGTTATTTGATTTTCTTCATATTTTTGCATTAATGTCACTAGGAAGCATGCCAATATAAATATATTCATTTATCTGTAATGGGATTGGCTGGAACCTGACAATATAAGAACCATGATGGTGGGATAATCTATGGCTGAGCAATTTACAAAAATGTATGTAGGCCTACTGACAAATAGTTTACATTAGAATACATTATAATTTCGCCCCAATGAGGCTATGTAGAAATGTGTTGCAATTTCAAAACCGGATTACTCAGGAACCACTTATTGCACAGAGGCATGCTTTATATCCTCGTATTCGGTACGGTTTGCTGTTTATTGTGATATTGGGTTTGAGAGTAATGGGTGTGCACTGTGTGCAAAATCCAAATATGATTAGCCTAAATTGCACGTCGGTTCAATGTTATTTTTTCTCGCGAACCATTTATCACAGCAACTTGGCGCTAATATCATTGGAAAGCTTAGATTCCGCACGTTCACCTGATGTGTGATATCATATGTATAGGTTTAGTTTAGTTGAACCTCATCTGCCAGGTATTTGACCTACCAGGTTGACACTTCAGCGTGAAAAATACTCAATAATACTCAAAGCATACCTGAAGCCGGGGAAATGCGGGGGAAATGCGCCTGGGACGGCTTCTGAAGTATATCGCAAATGAGAGAAAATTTAGAAAATTCCAGACAGGGTGTGCTCTTGAACCCTCTCACCGTCTCTGAAAGCATAACCGTGGCTCAACAGGTAGATCTATAGATAGGCTAAACTCATTTTTCAGGCATCTGACCGACCGGGTTGACACTTCAGCGTGAGAAATCGGGGGTGTGGCGTGTGAGTGTGTGAAACTAATCAAATGCGTGTGTCTCACGGCCAATGCGTGAGAGTTGGCACCTATGAAACATGGATGCCACAACAAAGGTTAAAACATACATACACTCACTAATCCTAAACAAAAAACTGTATTTGCTTAAAATATAGTGTAAGATGCTTGTGAAAGACAGATATGCAGCTTTCAAGTGACAAAAACGGCAAATTCCCAAGTTCACATTAAAACTGTTGGACATGAAAGGCCACATGGACTACAAACGAACTACAACGTGACGACAAAAGTGATGACGAGCCCCTAACTGTGCAACTCTGTTAGCAAAATCTAGCCCCAGTTTCCGACCTCTGACTGAGAGGGAGTTAAGCAAGGGGGCAGGCGAATTCCCGGAAGTAGAAGAATCGACGTCGACGTAGGCTGGAGGGACCACCGCTCTGCTAACTCCCATAGAAGTCCATTCATTCTAGGATTTTTTTGAAATACCATAACTTCATATAACATATATCCTGTGCCGATATTGTAGCTTCTGTGTAATCCACATAAACACAAAACAGACTCCACTACCTCGTCTGTAACGTTGGTTACCCGTAAGAAGAATGGTTAGCTTGTTCGGTTGGAGGGAAGCTAGCTTTGACATAATCTCTCTTTCGCGCCGTAGGGAGATAACCGTATTGTTTGGATAAGAAGCTCAGTCCACCTGTCTATGACGGTAACTCATAAGCAAAACCTAGCATACACGACCGTATGTTAAGGTAAAGCATTACACAGAGGCAACCTAATAATAATTAAAAAAAAAAAAAAGTAAACCTAATTAAAAAAAAAACGGCACTAATCATTACAGAGGTTTTCGATGGATTGACCGTAGGTCAGAAAAGTGGAAAGAAGATTAGCTTCAAGGCTATAACTTTTTTGTTTTGTTGACTGTTTTTGAAGATGATCATGTATGGTAGCTTCAACATTAACACGACTAGGTGAGGATGATATTAATAATAATACATAAATAAATGTTTAACTTTGATGACTTTGAAGGCGAAGGAAGTGTGAGAAGAATTTCTGTGTATCTATCATATGAGTTACAAGATTCAGTTCGATGGCTAACGTCACGAAGTTAAGTGTGAGTCTGCGCAGTACTGGGGGGACCAACTGAAAAATCGTTCTATTTGACTCAGTGCCCTCCCATTGAAAACGACGGAGTCTGTTCGTCCATTTCTTTTACTGTCTATGGAGTTAAGTCATTTAGAGACGAATGACCGCGTCGCAGGAAGTGCATCATAACAAAGGGACGCCAGACCCTCTTGTAACAGCTGTACTCAGTGATACTGCAGACTCGTAAAAGTAGAAAATAAGGCAGAAAAACGACAAGTTTCCCCATGCTGCTTCCTTATGTTGGAATGTGCAAAAATGTACAAACAATCAAGAGGATGCCTTCTTGTATGTGATTTCTGCAACAGTGATACTGCAAACGTGTTGATAGCCTATTGTTGATCTGTTTCGACCTCACTCTGACTGTCACTACGGTCTAAAAAAGGAATGATCACCTTCGTTCTGCCCATCACCGAGACCATATGTCAACAAAGTCATGCCCATGACCTCCGGAAGCAGAACGACTCGAGCTTGTAAATAGCGGATATTGCTCCCGGTTCAGTCTCTCACCTTGAGCGCCTCAGGATGGTCCGAGCGACAAAGATAGTGACGGTCATCCCTCGGTCTCACAGATCCATAGTTACATGCGTAACTTACGATCTGTTTCGACCTCACTCTGACCGTCACTACGGTCTAAAAAAGGGATGACACATACCAAAAAAGTCGCGAGGAGCTCTAAGCTAACCATTAAAACCTCGCTCGGTCACGGACATGAGGGCAGCATCGCCAACCGGAGCTGGGCGAGTGACGTCCACCCTATAAAACCTGGTAAAAGTGCAAGGCGTCGCCCATGAAGCCGCTGCACAGATATTGCTTGCTGGTACCCCCTTAAGGGCAGCCCAAGACGTAACCATACTCCTGGTGGAGTGAGCCCTTGTACCCGAAGGGACTGGCATTCCCAGAGCCTGGTAGGCATGGGAAATAACCTCAACCAGCCAATGTGACAGCCGCTGTTTGGAAAGCGGTAGCCCCTGCTTTGCCGCTCCATAACAGACAAAAAGTTGAGTGTGTTCCCTCCTCAACGACTGTGTACGGGCCAGATAAGCTCTCAAAGCCCTGACTGGGCACAGAGTGAGCAACTTGTCGCGCTCTGCCTGTGAGGCAGCAGACGGCTGGAATTGGGTCAGCTCCAGAACCTGGTTGATAGACTGCTGATTTAGAACCTTAGGCAGGAAGGCTGGATTAGGCCAAAGTGACACGCCAGTGCCCCCTGCCTGCCACCTTAGGCAGTCTTCGCTGACGGAGAGGGCGCACAGCTCCCCGACGCGCTTGGCCAAACAAAGAGCCAGGAGAAAGCAAGTTTTAAGAGACAAAGATCGCAGATCTGCATCAAAAATGGGCTCATACGGGCCTTCAGTAAGTGACATTAAAACAGTGGGCAAATCCCAGTTTGGTGCCTGCAAAGTGCGAACTGGACGCAACCGGCGGGCCCCTTTTAAAAACTGACCAATCAGTGAATGCCTACCCAAGGGTCTGTTATCCGCACCCTGGGGAAAGGCTGAAATGGCCGAGGCATAAACCTTCACAGTACTGACCGCCTTGCCTTGATCCAAATAGGACTGCAAGAAGCGCAAAACTTGTGGCACAGGGCAAACCGCTGGCTCAAGACCCAAGCTGGCAATCCCAACCCAATCCGAAAAGATCCTCCACCTGAGTGCATAGCAAGCTCTAGTAGAAGGAGCCCTGGCGTTGTTCAGAGTCTCCTGCACAGACTCAGCTAGCTGTTCAATGACGGACTCTGCAGGGGCCAAACCCACAGGCGCAGGGCACCTGGGTTCGGATGCCAGATCTGCCCGTCTGCTTGGGACAGAAGATCCGCCCGGCAGGGTAACTGCCATGGCTGACCCTGCAGGAGCAGGAGAAGGTCTGGGAACCAAGGCCTCGCCGGCCACCGTGGAGCAACCAGCAGAACTGTGTGTCGGCCCTCCCTGATCCTCTGCAGGACCTGAGGTACAAGAGGGGATGGAGGAAAAGCGTACAACAAGCCTGTCAGCCAGTCTTGTAACAGAGCATCCAGGCCCAAACTGCCTCCCTGTCCTGTGTACTGGGCAGATAGGGACGTGGAAGTACGCGTCTTTTAGATCCAGAGACATAAACCACTCCCCTTCCTGGATGGAACGAATCACTATTCCAGTGTGGACCATTTTGAATGGCAGCACCTTGAGGTACTGGTTCAAGGGCCTGAGGTCAAGGACCGGCCGGTAACCTCCGTCTTTTTTGGGCACAATAAAATATTTGGAATAAAACCCAGTGTGCTGTGCGTGCGGCGGTACTTCTGAGATGGCCCTTTTCAGAAGCAACTCCTGGACCTCCTTGACAAGCACGGAATTTAAAAGGGGGTCTTTCACAGACGTCATCTCGACCCCTGAAAAAATAGGGGGCCGCCGTTGAAACCGTGAGTCACCGTAGCCACAACCCAAGAGTCTGGCACAATCCCTTCCCAGGAGGTCCTGGACAGCTGGGAAGGGCAATCGACGGGCAGCCCCGGATCCCTAGGCAGAACCGCCACCGCGGCCTGCACCACGGCCCCCGGCCCCCCGTCGAGGTCTTCGCTGTCCTCTGGGCCAGGGAGTTGGGGCTGAGCTCTGGTCTGGTGCACGAAAGCGCCGGTCCCGTGGGGCAGCATAGTTGATACTTACCTGTGGTGTTCGGGCGGGCTGCCACCGCCCATACTTTACGATGATGTTTTCACTCGGAGAAAGATTTTTCCGAAGTCCATGAACGCTAGGAAAGGTTTTTCCGAAGCCCATGAATATGGCAAGCCGTTCAAGACAAAACGTCTGCCAAAATAACGCCTCCACGTGTAGATTTTTTTACCTCTTCAGGAGTAAAAAATAGACGTCTGAGTGTCAGATGCAAATTTTTATGTGTGCCACGCGCAAAAACTTTGCGTCTGACGTCAGAGGTAAAAAAATGACGTCTGGGTGATTTGCTGCAATGCCAGAGCCTTTGTGCCAGAGTAGACACAGCATTGGCTGCTGGAAACAGGAAATGCAGCCGCTATAGTTGCAGCAGAAGAAACAAGATGCCAGAGCAATGTGCAGCATATTCCTGCTCAAATCGGCGGACCATCGCAAACAGGGCTCGGGGGATTACTTTTCACAAGTAAGATTTAACATTATCGTACTATTGGTTGTATTTTGTGAATGCAATATTACCAGAGAGTTGAAAAGGAGCAAGGATCTTTGTTATTGTATGTAAATCGTAGCCAGCTAGCTAGGCTACTTGCTAGGTGTTCAGGTGTTCACCCGGCTATGAACTGAGACTTGATGAGTCATATTCCATAACACTGACTTACATTACAACTGACACAAGAATGCTCTTGTAGAAATGAATCAAATATTACTAATATAACATTGGCCGGCGAATTTTACACAAGTGGCACAGACTGTAGCCTATTATCGGGCAGTTGCTACTTGTAGCTTAGCTAGTAATAAGTGTGTTGGTGGTAGCTTCACTATTTCCTAAATAAAGTAACTTTTTAATAGCTTAACGTTAGGCTGGGTTAGGGGTGGGGCTGGCTATGTCGTCATAGGGTTGCCGGCTTCACACGTCTACACGGCACGGTCTAGCCGGCGGTTTCAAAAGTCCCCACTTCGGAAGCCGGTGTCAAAAGCTATCGGTTTCAGTCTCCTAAACTGCCGGCGTCGTGTACATGCAAGCTAGGCGTAACCGTTAACAAAACCTCACCGGTTTCACAAAAACCGGCGTCGTGTGCACGGCCCCTCAATTAGACATTCAATACTGAACTTTATTGAATGCTACCTCTGACTAAGAATGCATTACTTTGCACTTATAGTCTTTTATTTTGTAATCTTAAAAGCAATAAACGTATATTGCAATGTTAAAGAATTCATGTTTTTTCATTCAAATATGTAAATAAACATGTATAAGTTGCTATTAGTGAATTAATGGGAAGATAATCGACAATCGAATCGAATCGAAATCAAATCGGACTGAAAAAATGAATCGTTAGATTAATCGATGCATCGAAAAAATAATCGCTAGATTAATCGTTTAAAAAATAATCGTTTATCCCAGCCCTACTTCTGAGTGATACTTGGCTAGAATAGAAAGAAGCCTCTACTTGAGAATAGATGCTAGAACATCCCCTCCCCCAAACACGCACACACACACACTTGGTAGGGCCTTACTGAGGCCCTTGGAAGAGTTACCTCTCCCTCCCCAGAACACACCTGAGGAAATGTATAGCTTAGGCCTACTTTAGTCCTATATTATAACAGCAAATAACATTTACATGTAGGTATCATTGTGGTCTAAAGTGTGGAGATCATTGTGTAGTTCTTCTTTAAACGTTATAGTGTGTGTGCACTGTGCAGATATGCACAAACACATAATGAGACTTATTCTTAGCCAGTTTTAATAATATGAAGTAAACTGAAATAAATGAGTTGTGAGATGCATTGGCTCTAGTGAAATATCACTGTGGTATCCTCATGGTTGCTACAATGAACAAAACATGCTGTTTTCTTGTTATCATAAATGGAAAAAGAAGACGTAAAGCATATGACATAGGCTACATTTGACATAGAGTTTATTCATCATTTTTTCTCAAAAGAACAAAAAATCCAAAGCATTGCGAGGTTGATCAGAAAAAAAAGACTTATGACCAGGGCAAGATAACTAAAAAGTGCAAGTGTTTGAAACAGTAAATTACTAGTGATCTTTTTAAATCATGTCTCATAACCCTGCAAATGCCAGAGGTCAGGTGGTATGATGACCTGTCACACAGGGAAAGTGATCTAATACTGCGTGTTTGAATGACATTTTTCACATTTCAGAGGAAACAGAAGGCCAGATAACTGAAGTCAGGATGTGAGTAGGAATAAATGTAGTTTTTTTGTTACAAAATCAATGCACTAATATAGAGGTTAGCCATAGGCCAGTTCAGAGCAATTGCCCTTCATGCCCATATGTGTTTTTCGATACAGGTGGGAATAGAGAGTAGAAGTTAACTAAAAGCACCACTCATTTGTGATTTGTCACTGACAGCATTTAAGCACCATTGAATTTCTATCTTTCTCCATAATAAGCTGCCAATTGAACTGTAAACATTAACCAGTACAGCTCACTGACCATGTGCTGAAACATCACTTATTCCCAAGCATTCTGACCTTATCAGGGGACAGATCACATAGTAAATGTCTTACATTGTTTTGAGGGTGAATGTGACTTGTCTCAGCAGACAGACTGTTTTTCAAGTAGGTTTTGACATCTGTTCTACACTTGCATGCTCTCTGCTGTTGCACCAAGAGAAAATGGATGCACATTCATTTCATTGACAAACATTATGATTCACTTTTTGACAGTTCAAACATGTAAAGAGTTATCATGCAACTCTTGTTATGCTTATTGTTTGGAACTTGCAATGACATTACTTTCACAATAGTTGAGTAGTTCCATCATTCTCAGTAGAATTAGATGAATACCTCAAAATCTATCATCTTGGAGAACTATATCTTAAGATTTAGAGCAAGTAAGCTTTCAGTATATCTTCCCAAATGATCATATAACTGTCAAAGTTTTTTTTTTTTGAGGGATGGCGGAGGGGGGGGGGGGGGGTGTCACTTTTAAATAATTATTTATAAAAAATGATAGAATCTAGTAAAAAAGGAATAATCTGCATGAACTCACAGGAAGTTTCATAATTTATATTAAATAATAAATTCTACTCTGCAGCATTAATATGTGAAGTGGTGTCACATGTCAAGAGTTTATTATGGGTCTTTGAAGCACCAGTGACAATCATACATTAAATGTGTAGAAGTTTTTTTCGAGAATTTCTAAGTGTGATGTTCTTCAAGTTGCGTTCAAACACTTTGGGAATTGTAAAACCTCAAAGGTCAGAATTCTACAGGTTCATCTGAACTAAGTGCTAGTTCTAAAATATTTTATAAAACATCTGAAAGTTAATGCAGCACATAACCATATGTGATTATTGCTTTCATAAATACGCCTTGTGAAAATTAAAAGCAATACTGTGAAGGGGATGACAGACATGATGAAAAAAAGCATGTGCATATTGGAAATTGATATTTTTCAAGTTGTTTTGAAAATAAAAGTGCTTTTCAAAATGACATGTACAATGAAAACAAACCATGACAACCAAAACAAACAGAAACTGTAGCATGTACCTTCATTACCAAATGCATTACAAGTGACAGAAGAAGGAAAATGAAACTGAAATGCTACATGAATGTTTTAAAACAACCACCTATGGTGATACTTGCTATATGTACTGTATATTCACTTCTCTATTTCTCAAATATTTACCAGTCACTGCTACAATGGCACCAAAATAAGTCATTATTTTACTTCAGAGAGCACCCACTGCTTTAAAAACAATGTCCATTCTGAGTGTTACTTGCAAGTAAAATGCTGTTTTACATAGTACAATTGCAGTAAACAGGCTTGCACCAAAATTAAATTACAAAATAGTTTTGACAATGATCAGAATAAATAATCACATTTTATGTTCTAATTTCATCTCTGTGTATAAAACCAAGTCTTCTGAAAGCACCATTTCTTTACAATATAAAACCATCAAGGACTCACCAAAAACAACTCACAGTAAAAAAACAACAATTTTTTTTCCAACATCATTTTTAAAAAGCTGAGATGAAACATAATTTGACAATATCAATGCACTGAAAACACAAATGAAAGAGTAAATTGATTGAGGTAAGGCAGTAGCATAAAAGAGTGATGGTGTAGACTACAGGAAATGTCACATCCAGCGGTTGTAGGGGCCAGTGACCTGCGTCAGGGCGTAGGGGGCCACTGTGACGACCCTGTCCTGTGGGAGCGTTTGAGCCCAGCGCGTAGGTACCCGGGCCAGCTCTTTCTCCTCAGGGCTGGACTCCTCAGGTTCCTCGCCTGGACACTCTCCCGCCGGCCTGCCTCTCTTGCCCTTGGGCCGGACAGGGCTCACCAAGGCGCTGACGCCGCCCTCCAGAGCCAGGCGCTCGGCCTCCTCTTCTTTCTCTCGCGCCTTCTCTGCCATCTTGGCCTCCCAGAGCGCCAGGCCGTGGCCCGGCTCGTTCAGATTCTTGTGCTGGTAGAACACCAGGGAGATGCGCGTGGGGTGGCTGCGGTTGGGCCGCAGAATGGGCGTGGTGGCGTGCAGCTCCCGCCGGGCGCACTCGATGAGGATGGAGCCGTGGGAGGGCGCCACCGCCACGCCCCCGATGTCCCTGTCCAGGAAATTGTGCTCACTGTCCGACCACACCTCCTCGGCCTTCACGGCTTCGGGGCTGAGGGGAGTCCGGGGCGGCAGCAGGCTGCCCTGGTCCACAGGCGTGCCCTGCGCCAGCACACCGGGGTGGTACCCATTGAGTCTGCTCTGCAGCCCTTCGGCTGGGTGGGGGTAGAGTGGGCGTGGGGGTGTGCTCTCGACAGGGGTGGGGACTCTCAGGAGAGAGGAGCAATGCACCTCGTCTGGCTCCGACTTGAACGTGTGAGGGTGGGGGTAGCCACGGAAACCCTTTGTGGTCAGGGGGGAGACTGCCGGCCGAGGTTCCAGCAGCCGTTGGTCAGAAGGCTGCGGACACCCACTGGGCCTGGAGTCACCACGGTGGCTCCCTGGTGCTCCAGCAAAACCATACTTGGGAGGAGGACGGCCGGACTCGTGTGAGGAAAGTGCTTCCATAGCCTGGCTGTTGGTTCCAGGAGGAGTGGAATACTCACGGTTGTGGTGAAAAGGGTGCGAGGGATCGGAGTTCAGTGAATAGTTCCCCACACCTGCTGTCCGCAAAGGGATGGAATATGACTGAGGTTCTGTTTTGACCAAGGGAGACGTCTCCACAGAGTTGCTTTTGTAACCTGCGAGAATACATTAAAATTAGACAACCGTTACGGAGAAGCTGTTTAAACATCATAAAACCCAATGAAGATGCATCAAAATGAAACATTTACTGGTTTAAGAGGAAGTTATTATGCATTACGTACATCTTCAAAGAAACCTGTTTAAAGGCCACAGGCTCTTAATGTGATGGGACAGTTTCAAACCATAATTTTGTGAATGCAGTGAATGTGGGATGGCCAGAGCCAGGCTACTTCCTGGTTCTAACATAATTGCTTTACCTCTGTCAGGAGTCCCTTTGAAGAGTTCACTTTTGACCTTGCCTGGGGTGTTCTGCTTCCTGTCCTGATTGTTATGCTGTTTATCTGCGGAGGCTTTTTTGGCCTCCAGACGCCTCTTGCGGGCAGACTTGACCGGTTCAGCCAGCAGTCGCACCTCCCTGGGGAAGGCCGAGAGCACCTGCAGAGCCCCGGTCTCCATCTTGGCCCGCTGGCCCTCCGCTCGGCCAAACTCGTCCGTCTCGGAGATCTTGTAAAGGGGCAGCACATGCAGCTGCTCATCCTCTGGTACATTCCTCACTGCTCGGTTATCCTCCTTAGTTAAAGTGCATACCTATGCAGAGAGAAGGAGATCTGCGGTCAGTCATCTATTCTTTCACACAAACTCGCTTCACATACGTTCGCCACCGTCCATTTGGAGGTGCAAACAATCGGATTTCTGGTTCCTTACCATGTGATTTCAATAGCAATGCAGTGTTTGTTTGCACCTCCAAAAGCATGGCATACCTGGTTACCTCTCAAAAACGCCCTTAAACGCCCACAAATACCCATATGTTTGTGTGAAAGAATCATGTCTCTTCAGGAGAGAATATTTCATATGGCTTCTGCTGTCCTGTTTAATGCCAGGCTTATATTGCAGTGTTTTGATCAGATGATAGGATGAATGATTTCGCATTTACACGGTGGAACTGGATGTTTGTGTATTCAGTAAGATTTCAAGGATTCCCAATGAAGGTTCACATTTGGAACTGAAGTATTTTGTCACATAACTTGACAGTACAGACATGCAGAATAAACCGTCTGATTCTCTCCATGCACAGTGTAAGCCTGGTTTAATAGAGGATTGTTTTCAGAATGTGGAAGCGTGGCTTCATTAGAACTAACTGCTATCTGCAGCACCGTTCTGTACAATACTCTATTTGACTGCATGCATATTTAACTGGAATTGTTGCCCGGTAACTGTGATTATCTGTTGTACACACAGCGTTGTGGCTTACCACAGTACTCCCGTTGTTCATGTTGTGTGTGTCCCTGTGTGCATGAGCACAGAAGTCCACACATGCAGTCACCCCAGAGAACGGCCGGCCCTGCTTCACACCCAGTCGACAGTCTCTGCCCAGCTGCTCGTGGTCCACCTGTGAACAGGGATTAATTTGCATAACCCACTCATTCATGTCTCACTACACACATCTCTTTCAATACATGGTGACATATCTGAAGCACACAGTGGGTTTAAATTCAAAAATACAAACAAATTCTTCTTATTATTAAATTCTTATCAAACATTCTGTGCCAAGAAAAATGAGGCACCACTGTTGTTATAGGATATGATTAATACATTTATGACATACAACATAGTATGAACACAGGATCAAAGCAGTACCAGGCTGGCTCAGTGACAGACATGGGCACTCCACATCTAGACCTGAGGACTCACCTGGTTTTGAAAGGCCTCTGGTGCCAGCTTTTTGTACAAGGGGGCTAAGTCTGTTGCTAGGTTCTGAAGGTTATCCTCCAGTTTGCCCTCCTAAAAGAGAAAGACATCCTCTCAGTACTACAAATGATCATTTGTGAATGCACTCACTTCTTAAGGGGGGGGGGGAAATAATGAGACGTGTTCTAGCAATATATGACCACTGGGAGGCACCTAATCTTACTGTGCACATCGTTTTATTGTACACACACACAAATATCAGAAGCACTAAGCACTAAACTCTACAGTGCATCGTTATGGAGATACTACAGTGCATCGCTATGGAGATACTACAGTGCCTCCGAAGTCTTGCTCACCTCCTTTGGGTAGTCTCCAAGCAGGCGGAACTTTCTGGGGACCTTGCTGCGAGCAAATTTGCAACCATTGAAGTACATACTCCAGGAGCAGCCGAATGAGAAGGAGGCTCCGCAGGTCTCTGGGTCCAGGCCCTGGCACGCACACGTACGGCTGAGTGAAGGGGAAATGGAGAAATAGCACAGAAGTATGGGTTAGAGCACTGTGAAATATATTAGGTCTCCATTTTACGTAACTCCAGAAGTTTCTGGGATCCATAACACATCATGATGACAATTTCTGAATTTGGATTTGACCATCTCATTGTTCTTTTCGTGGCGACTGTTCTGACCTTCATTTTGCATGCACACTATAATTACCTCATCTTACAATAGCCCATGTTCCCTTTCAACAATTAACTCTTTTTTTCCCAAACTTTGACAATAGGCTTTTATCCTTTGGCTATAAAGTGTTAGCCATGCATAGCCAATAACACGCTGGCAGAATACTTTTATGCTCTTGGTTATGAAGAGGGCTGAATTGAAAAGGCTTGCCTAATTTGAATAAACATCTGCTGCTTTGTTTGATGCTCTCCCGATATCATTGTCACTTTTACCTCAGCTGTGGCTTATAAACGGAAGAGTTATCAATTATCTATATAGCTTGAAAGTGATGCCAAGACCATAGCAGCTCACTATGTTTAAAGCCAAGCCTTTTTGTCTCTTGCATTTACATTCACGTTTATTCATTCACACTTTGCAAGTTGCTCATAGGTCCAGGCTGGGGAGCTACTCACTCTTCGTTGAGGCCACAGCGGCGACTGGTGGGGGAGCCATACTTGCAGAGTGTCTGGGTTAGCTCATGATACAAGTGGTCGGCCATGGTGCGTGGGATCCCCTCCCAGGCCAGGATGAGGATGACCACCACGGCGTCCTGGCAGCAGTGCCCCGTGCGGTGGCGTACCAAACACAGCAGCTTCTCCTCCTCACTGCCCCGCCGGATCACCTGCAGACAAGTAGGCCCAGCCAGACATCCAACAGAACCAAACAGAAATATTCATGAAGTTGCCTGTGAATGACCTCTATAGCAGTGGTTCTTAAACTTTTTGTCTGGCGACCCCCCCGAAAAAACATGGGGCAAATCTCGCGACCCCCTTCTCTCTAACCAGCGGAATTTGGTTTTCAAATGTTGCAAGATGGGCATTGGAAGTAGAGGCCGAAAATGTCTTCTCTCATAGGTAGGCTATGTCAACACCAAAGGCATTATGTCAATGGCAGCGTTTGACTAAAAACCTTTAGAAAAATGTCTTTAATCCAGATTGCAAATCATTTCGCGACCCCTCCAATATTTTTGGCGACCCCCCTGAGGGTCCCGACCCCCAGTTTAAGAACCACTGCTCTATAGTATGCATGGTATAACAGGCTTGTTGCATAATGGCAACACAGCTTACATTTTATATAAATATCGATGTTGAGTAGAAATAATCTTACCCATTTGGCAATCGGACAGCCCTGAGAGCTCCGGCCTTCTTTCCCAGTGTACACCACCACTTCCACTCGCACTGCCTTCCCTTTCTCCCCATACCTGCAACCAATCCACAGCACTACCTTTACGCATCATTTCATCAAAGGTTTTTTACCCTCATTTAAGAATCTAACTAGTTCAAAATAGAAAAATAATTGTTGGTAACAGACAGCTTGCAGGAAGCGTTCTACAAACAAATTTCCTCTTGTTTTTGTTCATATTGGCTATTTCTTGTTATATTGTTAGTATCCACTGATTTCTGGGATTTGCCAATGTTTTCCTTTTTTGGGGGGCTTTTCTGCACTTTATTGACAGAACAGGAAGATTAGACAGGAAATGAGGGAGAGAGAGAGATGGACAGTGGGCTTATGACCCTGAGTGATAAAAGAGCGCTCTAATACCAAGATAAGAAAAAAATCCACAAATGGTTTGTCCATTTTAAAAAATGCACAAATATCATATAATCAACTACAGTTATTTTATGTTTAAGAGTCATTTCAATGATTAAATGTGTGAGCTAATGAAAACTGGGGTCAACTGATCCCAGTTAAGACTATAAAAACCCTTGGATGATATTTTTCAGCTTACATATGCCTACTGCTCTTAGATGCACTTAGATGCTTGGACATGTGGCATGTGTGCTCACTGTACAACTCCTTTCCTCCTTTCCAATTTATGATCAAGTGGGTAAGGCAGCAGATTTGGATGGTGGAGGTACACCTGGAGCTCCTCTCATTTTTTCTCTTAACAGAAAAATGAAGAGAGAATATAAGAGAATGTTGCTGCATGAGGCCCAAGGTCCCTTAAATCTATAAAACATGGTACAAACCCGCCTATAAAGTCACCCGTGGGCCCCTCTGCAAGCAGCCCAGGGGTTTCCTGTCTGAACTTGCACAGAGTGTGTATCAGGCTTAGCAATGCTTTCCTTTTACAACAGTCACTGTGAAAAAAAGGCCATGTGAACACAGACCCTTCATAGTGTTCTACCTGTTCTCCATCAGTTCCCTTACTGCTGCTACACTTGGGCCAGATCCAAGGTGTGTGTAGAATGGGCCTTCCTCTTTCTCTATGATTTGTTCTGCAATCAGAAACAAGATGAAAGTAAACTTCACATTAAAATAACACTTCATAACAGGCACAAGTCTTGGGGCCCTGGAAACATACAGTACTACATGAAGGAACAGCTCAATCATTTTTGAGTTTCAAATGGAACAACTTGAATTAAATGGATGAATTGTAATAGGTATTAGGATTATACATACACACATAACTGTCAAAGACAGCAATTTACTGTCTAAAATACAGTAAGGCTATCACGTTGATCAAGAGAGTGGATGACTTACCCATGCAGTCACAACTGGGCATCTCTGGTGCACCTTTTTTGGGAGGTGGCGTAAGTAAATTCTTAGTTGGTGTGTTCAAGAACTTCAGAGGGGACTCCAGGAAGCTGTTGAGTGTGTCCTTAGTAGGAGTGTACTCTCTGGGATAATCTACCCCTGGTTCCACATTTATAGTTGACGTCGACAAAACAGTGACTGAGCCAGATGTTTCCACTTTGTAATATGCCTCTTGATCTCGGCGAGGCTGCTGCTGGTCATTGGAATAGCTGCTCGTTACGCTCTGCATGTCGGGTCGGTGGGTGGACACAGCACCAGGAGGGGTGGACACACTGGGGTGACCCTGTGGTTTAGCACCATGATTCAGCACATCACAGGACCTGAATACCTGAGAAATCGCCTGTCGTTCACATTCACGCCTCCCCTCCTGTGTGCCGTCGATGTGGCCGTTCTGTTGGATGGGATGTCCGTTTGGATGTAGCATGGGGTGTTTGGCATGGGAATGATTCAGATTGATGGGTCCGGTTTTCACATGGTTTATACTGTGGATGGCCAGGCCCGGAGGAGTCTGGGACTCCAAGTGCTCTCCCTTGAGTGGGCCGCCGAAAGAGAGCTGACATCTCTCACGTTGTAACTGTGCTTCTGCAATGTATCTGTTTAAGTCTATCTGAGTCTGTGGAAGAAATGGGTTCCTTTTATGGTTCATATTCTGCTGAGAAAACACTTTCTGACCCTTAGTCTTAACGGGAGTCTTGCCATTGGGTGTTCGTCTAGATAGAGGAGCCCTATGGTTGGTTGGAGTTTCTCCTGTGGGGTCTCCATTAATCTCAAGTCCCTTCTTTTTTGAAACTCTGGGTTTTGATGGCGTTGTTTTCGCTGTTTTCATAGGGGTCTTTTTCAGGTTTTGTGCTAGTGAATGACTGTTGTACTTGATGGCCTGAACAGGCATTCCCTTTGGGGGATTATTTTCTGAGTACGGGGAGGGATGGCCTGACTGTGTCTGCGTTTGGCGAGACTCAATGATGAATGCAAGCTGAGCCAGTTGCATGGCCACCTCTTCCTCATCTTTGTTCCTTGAGCCTTTGCCTGGCGTTCTCTCCGGCTGCTTGTACTCCTTATAAGTGCCCTCTGACTTCTCTGCTTTACAAAGTGCTTGGCTGGCAGTCCTCTTCAGACCTTTCTCTGGGATGAGGGGTAGCCTTTCACAATCCGAACTAGCTTTCAGGAGGTGCTGCAAAGACAGCTTGTCTGAAGTGTATGTGCTGCGGTGGCTAGCGCTACCCTGCCTGTTTAGAGGGCTGTGGATGACCGAGGTCTGGTGCAGTGATGAACTGATCACGGAGACCTTGTTTGAAGCAACATCTGACACTGATTTAACTCCCAAAAGAGGTATGTTTTCTACTGGAGCGACGGTTGCAGCTGGTTTGCTTTCTGACCTGGTATCCAGACTACTGTTTTCCATTTTTATGGGCATATTTTGAGGCAACACAGCCAGTTGAGTCAGCGCCTCAATAGCTATGGCCTGTTCTAGACTTAAGTTCCTTTGCTCCACCAAAGTTTGCACACTTGGTAAGGGACTTCCAGAGTCTTTAACACATTTGTCTGAATTTTTTTGCTCTTGCTCTTGGAGTGTGTCAGTAAGTGGACTGATGCCCACAGATTTCTGATATGACTTAAACTCGTGTGAATTGTCCTCTGGTTCGGTCTTCACTGAGCACACAACTGAAGGCCGAGGTCCGAAAAGCTTCTCCTCCAAGGCCTTTCTGTCAGTGATGGAAAAACAAACTACAGCTGCCAAAGTAGACAGTGCATCCTCATAGCCATCACTGCTTTCTGAATGTGACGTTGTCTGACCGTCTGTCAACACCCACGGCTCCTCCATCTTGATTTTCTTCAGTGGGACAGTGCTTTCTGGAAGTGCCTCGGTTTGGTGTTGGGGTTGCACAATGACCACTCTCTCTAAGGAAGGGGAAGCACAACCAGCATCCCTCCTTGCGTTCGGTGTGCGGTTCCCAGCACCGTTGGGTAAATTCAGTGAAAGGCTTTGACTAGTAAGTGCATCGGTATCAGAGGTCCCTAGCTCGTTCTCAAAGAGGGGTGCTGCTGCTGCCATTTGGACTGTGGGAAGGGCGTCCGACGGGAGGACGTCCGACGGGGCAGCGTGGGCTTGCGATGAGTCACCATCTTTCTCTTCGGCCGTAGAGGTGTCCTCCATCTGCTCCACCTTTGTGCCATTTACTGAGATCACCTCCGTCTCAACCTGGGCCCAAACAAACACACAGAATGGATGACTCAACTCAAGTTCGGCTCCAACATCCTCCTGCAGACCATAATAAGTCCCTGGGCTTTGCATGGCAGCCTGTGCCACAGCATGGTCACGAAGTCTGGGATATGCCCAAAGCTCTGTGTTTACAAATAGTGAAGCGTGACCACTTTTCTGGGCAAACCTTAAACCTTTTTTCCCATGTACAGACACTTTGGTCAACTGCTGTTGTTTTTAGACATGCTATATAAATAAACTGACATTAGATTAGAATTAGAATGTGCTATTTAACAGGGTTATAAGACAATAGCAACGGTTTAATAAAGGCTGTGTTGAGAACCATAAAAACTGTCTCTACAGAATTGTGGATAGCTTGTGTTTATTAGACTGTACTCAAAAGTCTCAGGTTCAGGTTCAGTAATTACAAATGTAGTCTCGTTTTTGAGGTGAGTAGCTGTTGTAACAATGCGTGTGGACAGAGTATCCCCAGAATCATAAACATAGTGTTTCCTTTTATGACACAACATAGTTTTCCCACTGACACAAATCCTACATTTTGCACGAGCTTATGGTAGAAGACAACAACATATAAAAAATTATTAAGTCTGATACCATGATATATAGTAAAGGGATTAAACTCTGCTGTATTTTGATTTGCAGCAAGCTTTCCATACATAGTAGGAAATACCCCTTTCATACACACTCTTTCTCTCTCTCTCTCTCTTTCTTTCTCTCTCTCTCTCTCTCTCTCTCTCTCTCACACACACACACACAAACACACAATATTCAGATGTGTCAAAATATCTCATATCTCAATATACAGGTCTGAGGACTGGAGCAGTAATTGCTTGACCCAGCAAGTTGACTCTATAGACTAGTCTACTAGACGGCTTCATCAGGTCAAAGATTCATAGACAGAACGCATCAATATTTACAGCATGAGCTTTTGATTTGAGTTTAGCACAAGATTACATTTTCTCCTTGTGGTGTGTGACTAATCTCAGCACATCTGATAATTGTCTTTATGCGCTCTCCTACACACCATCTCCACCTTCCAGCAAGAGAGGACTGATGCAACAGCCTGGCCAACACAAGAGTGAGGCAATCATTTGGGAGCCTATGCAATGTGCTACCTCTTAAATACAAAGCAAGAGGAGAAATCAACCACTACTGCTTTCAGTCAGTGATGAAACACAAAATAAGCAGTCTGGGGAGGATATTACTAACCATCTTTGCTAACCATCTTTGTTATGTCTGCTGTTTCCAAAGTTTGTTATATCGCCTGTTTCCAAAGGCATAGTTTAACAAAAAAGTAAAAAAGTTATTTTGGGATTGTAGCATCAACTCATTATGGAATCAAGCAATGGCAGACTTTCCAGTGTTGTGGCTGAGTCTGTGTTAGGAAATCAGAGGTGGTGAAGTGTTATCTGAGTTGTTTCCAAAGTCAAGTATTTATGGGAAGACTTAAGGCTTAAGCTACTCTCCAATCTTCAGCTTACATACAGTTTGACCGAAAATATGCATGGAGTCATGAATACTGCAGCTTCATGCATACTACAGAATAATTTATATGTAACTGTCATTTTGAGCACTGTTTGAGCACACACACACACACACACACACACGGCAACAAGAGCGACGACTGCTTGCAAAATCGTAAGAAGCCTCCCTGAGCAAGAGTTACCCAGAGAAGTCACAACAGAGGGAGTATCCACGCCGAACATGAGACAAGGGATAACATGACTATCTCTGCATCATATTAAGCAGACTGAACTATGTACATGTGAGAACAAAGGCACTCACAGTTGTTTTAAATATACTATGCGAAACATGAGCATCAAACTGGGCAGTCATTAATAACATTTAAAAAAAAAAAAGCTGTCATAGCTGAACTGGCCAGGAGAACAGAAATGATTCTTGAGTTACTAAATTGTAAATAAAACAGGACTTGTGATGTCTCATATTTCTTAGTCTGCTATTTTCATTATTTTAAAACTGACAAACATGTTTAAGAGACATTTTAACATGTATCAGTGCAAACTGCTTTCAGCTACCTACAGATGAATATTAGCAGCAAAAGAACTAACTCACTTCTCACACAAAGTTGTACGTGCTCTGTAAAAAAAAAAAAAATGCTTCCTTCCTGATGTGTGTGTTTCTCTGAAGTCTCAGTGAGTAGATGCTTCATTCATTGAATGTACCTTTCCTGCCTCTGAACTTCACCAAACCACACCATAATGACTAATCTTAGCACAGGTGAAAATGCTACTGCCCTGCACCGGAGCAGTTGCCAGCCACAAATACTGCATTCCTCTTTCAATAGAACAGCAGGTGCCAAAATCGGACTGTTATTTGCCAAAAAAAGAAGAAAGAAGCACAAGCAACATGCGCTACCATGGCCAGAAGGTGAAAAAGAGATGTCTGTTACCTTGGAAACTCGTTTCTTTTTCACTAGTTTGGCTATATCCTTGCTGCCCACCTGAAAGGAAAGCAGAACCAAAACATAAGTCCTCGGTGACGGGTGATACTGTGATACCAACATTACACACCCAAACACACACACGCACACAGACACATTCATGCATAGAAATATTTACGGACACACACACACACACACACACACACACACACACAAAGCACACAACATGCAAAGGCACATATACTGAGCGTCTGGTCCCAAGAAGACAATGGATTTCACAAAAAGCCCAGGATGGGGGGGGGTTGGGGTGTAGAGGGGGTTACCTTCCCTCTCCTCAGAGGCAGACCCTCAATTTTGGGCAACATATCCTAAAAGGTAGCCATCTTGCCTCCTTGAGCTTCAAAAGAATAACTGGCTACAGTAGCAGATCTCTCAGCCGACTGCCCGGGGTGTCATGATCAGAGTGCTGAGGAGCAGCCGCGGACTGCTGGTGCTGCAGACGCGTACCGCATGCCTCTCGCAGATGCAGACAGCACCTAGTCAGCCAATCGCGTGGGGACGTTAGCGGCTTGTAAATTATCTTCCATGCCTAGACCCTCCTAAACAAAGGATCCCCTATGTGGGTTTTTACTCTACAACTCCGCTCACGGGAAAGCCCCAATCTGTGGAGTGGACACGCTTCGAACCGGACTGGAGTTGGAAATAAGGATTTACTGAATGAGCTTGGCCTCAGGGTCAGCATTAACCTACATTAAGACTTCAAATCAACTCTCTCTCTCTCTCACACACACACACACACATAATAATAATGTAATTATATTACAATAAGAACAGACACAAAATACATTTAAATCATAAGTGATATTATGTCTTGAAATAAAATATTGACCAATTTGAGAGTGTATGGCTGCACTCAGTGCGCTGGTGCAAGCTTTCACTTCAGGGAATTAAAGCTGCTCTTATAATAACATTTTGAAATTTGAGGTTTTTGGGGTAGTTCAACTGCAAAAAGAGACTATTTCTAAATTGAAACCAGGGATATGTATATCTTGTTAAACTTTGCAATTCCTTTCTTTGCACAAAAGACATTCTGGCACCTTTAAACTGTGTACTAACTAACTTGGAACAATCAAAAACACAGCTTAATAATGTAAATTATTTTAAAGATAATTTAAAACATTTAGATCACATTTTAAAATGTCTATACAGTCCACTACACTACAGACATACTGTAGGTAGCCATAGACACCCACCCACACCACTGCTGTATTTGCATCCGGCTCTGTGTTCAAAGGCAATGTAATGACATACAACCTCACCATGAGCAGTACAACTTAAGTGCCAGCCGGCGGATTGTACAAGTTTAATTCCTGTCTGAAGACAAACACGTGGCGACAGGGATCATGCAAGAATAGGGGAGCACTGACATTCGCTAGTTAGCTTAGCTAGAACACCATCCAGATTTCCTGGCATCAGCACCAGGTACACAAAACAAGCATTCCCTCTATGTCTCTAAATACAATACTTCAGTACTGTACACACACACACACACACACACACACACACACACACACACACACACACACACGCCCAGACAAACATTCCATCAGATTATACCTTCATAGAGACATTCCAAACTCTGAGAATACATAGACTAACAAGCAAGCAAACGGTGCCTGCTGGGACAGCAAACAGACAAAACAAGACAAGGTCTTCACTGCCAAGAGAAGATCAGAGAACTTTACCTCGATATGTAAAGGCTGTCAAATCTCTCAGAGACTGTTCCAAGAATGTGTTGATGTGAGTCACGCTTCTCTATGTGTTTGCAGAGGTGGTGTGACAGGTTTCATGCTTTAGCAAACCATTCTGAACTGGTCAGGCAAGATTAGCAACGGACAGTCAAGCTCTTCTCCTCAGCATGTAAATGGAGGAATCTGTGTTATCAACTGCAACCACACTGTTTGTGTTTGCCTGGACACACTCAATGTCATGAGGGCTGTCTTAAGTGGAACCACCAAGGTTGGTGGACACAATGAATTATTTTAATCATTTAACTGTGCTCAAATACCAGCATGTGGTCCCACAAAAAAATGCTGGCCAAGAAAAGGTTTCATAACCACTGCTATTGCACAGCACTGTTTACTTTCCTTTCTTTACTATACTCCTGTTACTCCTTCAGAGACAACACATTATTTCATATGAACTACCTTGCCAGTTACAGAAAGCCACACCAAGTAGCAGCATAGAAAAAAGAACTAGCTTACACTCAGCCTCAATCACTCAATCATCAATCTTATGTATAGGACACATGTAACCATAGTCTTATATTTGCATGCCAGCATGACAACATGATTAAACCCATTTTGATTGAACTTAACTGTTCAATACAAGTGCTGTTCTGTCTGGCCAATTACTTCTTTCAGACATTAACTGGCTACTACAAAGAAAAATGTGCAGCTGTTGAATTATATACAAACTACAGTTGAGAATGTGGGTCTGTTGAGTGTTTAGAACATTCAACCAGCAATGGAGATTGATAATGTATGCTGCAAAAGGTAGCCCACAACAACCTTTCCACGTTCTTGGTCTCACTCCATAAATGTGCTATAATTGCTCGGTCTTAAAATGTCCCATATGTTAGTCTTTAACAAGCTGCCCGGCGTTCATTAACTGCCAACACTTGGGGCATTAATCACTCCCCTTTCAGCACAGTGCCAAAGAAGGTCCAGGCATATATGTCTAGGTGTCATCTGGCAAAAGGCAGGTAACGGTGTATGCGCCACTGGCAGTATATTCCTCTGTCAGGTGTTCGGAAGGAATGTTTCCCCATTTTGTCTTCCATCTCCGGGGGGAAAAAAGTGTTCATGGGGCACTTAGATGCATAAATGGCAGGAAAAGGGGTGGATTACTTTCAGGCTACTTACAGAAGCAACTGGTGACAAACTTGGGAAAGCATGACTCCATGCCTGGATCTGTCCCCAGCTGTCACACGCTGTTAAAGGACCTAGTGCCACAGTGAAAATACGGAGGTCTGGAATTTGATCCACAGTTAAGGGCACATAGAACCAATAAAATAGTGTCTTAACTGAGCAAATCCTGCATTGCTTCATTCAGTGGCCACATGAGGATGTTTATATTACCTACAGTATCAATCATAATTTCAAGCAGCTGAGTGCTACAATTTGTGCTAAACTCTAAAAAGCAAAATCGTATGACATAGTCTAGATAGACTAGATTGTATGAGATAGTCTACCTCATAGTGTGTTACAGTTTTTCTTGATCGCTTTGACCTGCTTAAAGAAACTGGATCCATTTGGTCTTCATGAACACCTTCTTTGCACAGCAGAAGTCATCTCTTGTGAATGTGTTCATAGTTTTCATTGGGTTCACACATTTCTCACACCCTTTTGCAAAACAGTTAACACAGATGCCATTCAAAGACCCTAAACTCTATTGGTTTCCCCGCGGTAAACAAAAGGAAAACATCTTTTCACAGGTGGTAGAGATTCCTTGCAGAATTAGTTTCTTCTGCTAGGAATTCCTTCTAAAACTTTGAAATCTGAATTTCTGATACACCCGTGTGAAACTTCTTTGCACAATTCTTCAATCAGCAATAATTCATTATCCATAAGAGATGCCATTTCTGTTTTGTGTAGTTCAGTAGTTCAATAAAAAAAAAAAATTCTAGGTGCTTACTGTAAGTCATACAATCACAGTTACATCTTGGGAGGAATGAATACAATTATATTTTATTCAGTATATATAGTCTTTTCACAGTTTTTTCTGATACCAGAAAAATTAAGAAATGGAACAGACATAGCAAAAATGCTAATATTGAGAACTATACTTTGCATTTTGTTGTCCAGTATTTAATGACTGATTGAAATCACACAGTGATTTGACAACAGGATGTGTTGATTGAAGGCAAAATTTGCTTTTTGCTGTAAGTGTTTTGAGAAATAGCAAAATGTGTCATTTTGGCCAGTGTGCTTTTGTTCAGACATGGGTGTTAACTGTTTTAAAAACGTGATGTCAGAATTGACACAAGCATCAAAGCAATCGAGAAAAACTGTAAATGCATATTGTGTTAACTTATCTTTTTAAGGGAACTTAAACTTGTTGTGATCACCTCAGCACAGACGTGGTGAGCCGGTTAGGTTGGTTGAGTGTGCTGAACCATAACACACCTTATTATACACAAGCTTAAGGGCAAATTTAATTGGCTATCATAAATAGGACGAGTCAGCAACAGTAGCCAAGAGCCGAAATTGTGTTTGGTCTCAATGCTGTATAGGAGGCTACTGCATGCCAGCCTCACGCCGAACACAAATGCTACACGCAAATCATTGATTGAACAGACTACACAAAACTGTGTTTAACACAGTCATTTTCATTTATAAATAAATATAATTTTGTAGATTAGAATGGCACTGTGGCTAGATTTTTGACAACAGATGATAAACAGTTTAGCTTATGTCAGCCATTTAACTGAGATTTTACTTTCAGTTCCCATGAAAAGCCTGTTCTGTGCAGCTTGCAAATCAAATCTTTTCAGACACACAATAAAAACTGTCTTCCCATTTTGGATTAAATATTAAAAGGTCTTTTCCAACGTGGTTCCTAAATCATCATGTCCAAAACTGTTCCAAAGATTCCACAGTCCAAGGTGCATCAATCCAACACATGCACACACTACATCTAGCCACTGAGAGAGTTTTGGTTCGGAAGGATTGGCCAGCTAGGATGGAGAGATGGGCGATCATCAGCCCTTGCTTGTTAGCACCCTACAGAGATTGTTTGCCTCAAGTTTGCACTCCTTCTTTTTTGCTGAATCAGGGTTCAGAGTAGTCCACATGTAGACAAAGAGTAAACAGAGCAAAGCAGGGTGCATGGTGCTGAACTCACATGCTCCGGGACATGACTACATATGGGGGGTGGAGGTTCATTAGATCCTGTTTCAGTTTGAAGAGAACAGGTCATAAGCCAGAGATTGCTCTGATGGGAAACAGATGTGGGGGATCTGAAGAGGCCAGAGGCTGAGGGAGTGCAGAGTAGCAGGTCTCGGGGCTGCTGCATTGTCAGGGGTGACATCCCCGCCACTGGCCTGTTCGGGCCAATCTGGAGGCTCATCAATACCGTGAGCACCACGAGACCGACATCAGTCATGGAAACACATATTCAAGGTGACATCCTATCAACCAACAATACTTTGCAGGTGTCACAGACATAAATGAGCAGAAAAGACTCCCTTGTAAATGTTCCACAAGCACAAGTTAGACTACTCTATAGGATTAAAGGTGCATGGGGTTCACATGGCAGTAAGCATAGCGGTGACTAGCCTAGCAATACTAGCTTACGATTAACCAGTTCTCTAAGCTGATTAGCGGCACAGGTGCATCAGTTTGAAGGAAAGCTGCAAAAGACAAGTGCAAGGTATCCACAACTTCTGGTGAATACATGAAAATAGCCAAGGTATTCTGTTCCTGGGTCGTACCTCGTATGGTGTACAAAGTATTGAAATGCCTCTGCTGTTGAAGAATCAAGTTGTATGACTGCACCTATCACATCCCTGATGGACCATGCACCTACACCCATTGGCCAAGTTCTTGACTGAAATGGATAAGATATCGGGCTTGGATCAAATACAGAATGAGACAAAAGCTGCTAAAGACCATTGGTTAAAAATCTCACATTTCTGATACCACCAAAGCACAGCCAATTTCACATTAACACCCCTGGATTATAACGTAAGAATCCAACAACTTCAACAAAGTCCTCTATTCAGTAGCTAGGCTAATCCGAAGCAGAAAGTCTGAATGTGGTGGTCTTTCTTTTCTTCCAATTTAGCCTAAGTGTTTGATTCTCAGTCTGTCTTTGTTCGTCCCCAGATAGCCATTGTGAGCTTTTACCAAGGCACAGTGGATGGATTCTATTCAAAACGCCAAATCAAGTGGCACGGCTTCAAAGCTAAAGCTGAGACTCAGAATCAGCAAATCATGGCACACAAGCTCACAGATGGAACAGGGCAAAAAGCAAACCAGAAAGAGAAACAGGCCAGAATCACAACCAAGTGTCTTTGGAAATAAAACTTTCTGTAGCTTTTCTAATAGGAATAGGAATATCTATAGGAATATCTCTTTCCACTATACAGTTTGGCACCTACTACGAAGCTGCATGAGGGGGTGCAACCATTCATTTGTGCTCCACACTCTGTAATATGGTTTCTTTAACTTTCCAAACAAAGCCATGCTTCAAGTTCATATCCTCTATAACAAAAGCTACAGGTACCTGACTCTCTCAGCAAACACAGGAATAATACACCTGGGTCAGAAATGCTTTATGCTAGACATGCAATTCAAAATGTTTACCTTTAATTGGCATTCAATCCAGTCCTCCACAGAAGGTCTATAAAGACAGAGAGAAGAATCCCGCGAGACAGGCAACACTATCCTGCTTCTCTGACTTTCTGAATGTCCAGACGTTCTACCTTCAGCTGCAGCTATAATGTTTACATTAGCCCAGCAGAGAGAGAATTTCTGCTCATTACCGCCATTCAGTCCTTATGCAGAGCTGGCACTGAGGGGATATAAATCTTTTTAAATGTGCAATGGTATCGGTCCAAATTGCTGAGGCCCAAATGAAATAACAGAAGAACGTTGCCCACAGCCCATGAGCCATTCTAAGAGCTTTATTCAGAAAGCAGAATTGAGTTGTAGCATTACGGTATGTAGCAAGGCTAGTAGCTGGCTTATGCGGTGCACCTCATGACCACAGTGAATGGTTCTCACAATGACATTTCACGATTCCCACACCCTCTCCTTCCCTCCTACTGCCCAGTCCCACACGCCTGGCACACTCTCTCCAGTCACGTGTGTGTGTGCGTGTGTGTGTGTGTGTGTGTTTGAGTGTGTATGTGTGTGTGTGTGTGTGTGTGTGTGTGTGTGTGTGCTTGTGCGTGTGTGTGTTTGAGTGTGTGTGTGTGTGTGTGTGTGTGTGTGTGTTTGAGTATGTGTGGTGTGTGCGTGTACAGTATGTGTGTGTGTGTGTGTGTGTGTGTGTGTGTGTGTGTGTGTGTGACTAAGAGAGAAACAGAGATAGAAAGTGAGAGAGTGAGTGTCCACAGACTGTTAACCCACTCACCTCCACTTCAAAGTCTGTAGTATCTTTTTGTACCTCCCAACAGGGACAAACAGATAACAGCTAAACAGTTAACTGTGATAAACCAACAGCTACCACTGAAGCTGGCAATGTAGGCAACCAATTTTCAGAGGCACCTAAATTCCACAGCTAAATTCCACAGAAACTAAACTAGGTTTAGTGGCTTAACTACAACAAGGAATTCCTTCCCTGTCTGATATTGTTTGGGAGAAAAGAGCTATGGCCAATACTTTCTTCCCATTATCTTAAAATAATGAAACCCTTGAGCTGTCATCAGATAAAACTGTTAACTCCACCAGCTGGGGTCCCATAGACAGCCACAGTCAACGTGAGGAGAGCAGCAGTCAGCTACCTCTCTGCATTATATGTTGCGCTGCAGGCCGAGGCGGTGGGCGTGGACAGGGGTCACAGCGAGGTCACACCTATTTGTTCAGGATTTCCTCTCACACTGAAGAGACAGCGCTGTTACTTAGTCCAGTCCCACTCCTGCAACGCCACATCGGTTTTTCAAAAGAATGTGCATTTGTATGAGCACATCTCACTACTGTGAGACATCTATTGTATCTCATGAAGTCCCATGGGCCCATGAATACTTTTACATCCCCTCTACACGTATACCCAGTCTACTCAAGAATAAGCATGCAATGGCCATCTGTGGGCCTGTGTTCTGCGTCAGTCCAAGGTCAGTGTGATATGGGGGACCATGGCAACCACTGCTTTCTGACATGTGGCTATAAAGCAGCATGTGTGACAAGTGAGTTGTGGGTAAATCTTGCTGTAATCCATGAGACACATACGAAAACAGCAGCCCAGAAAATTATACAATTACAATAGACCATCCACATGTATGCATTTTCAGCCTTATATGGATATTATGTCATTTCTTAACTCAGGCACCTCAAGCAATATTTACAGTATGAAAAGCACAGTTCAGCAGGTTTTACATTATTGTAACCCCTTGCATCATTGCTATAATAGAACATTTGGCTACCCCCACACTCCTCTGACAAGCATCCACTTGTTTTCCTGGAGAGGCAGTGATTGAGTTATGACTGAGCTGTGCCAAGTAAAACTCTAGATGATTCTATGGGATGAAAACTCTTGTCTTGGCGTGAGATCAGTCTGTTTAAAACTCATCAGCATGAGGTTAGCAGCCAGAGGACGACTCTACGCCACACAAATTATGATCTGGCCAGTGCACACTAAATGAAGTACAATATGAAAACTCATCAACTGAATGAAAAGGGCACTTTGGGTTTTGTGCAACATACAGTAGACACTGCAAGTATATGTTCATTCATAACATATATAGTTTGATGTTGAAACTATGACATAGAGTATTCTCATACAGCCTACAAACATGCTCATCTCCATCACTTAAAATACCCTGCAGTTGGAACTTCAGAGTGTGATATGCAATGTGCTGAGTAACGCCTGAGTTTCCACTGAGCGGTACGGTTCAGTTCGGTACAGTACAGTTTGCAATTATTTGCGCTTCCATGGGCAGAATTTGTGAACAACTAACCATACCGTGCCGTACCATACCGTACCATTTTTTGGCACCCTTCCGTTGGGGTACTAAGAATAATGTACATAACCATAGTTTCTTTCAAAGTAAGACCACTCTAAAATCTATTATTCTTATTACTGAGGTCATCCTTACACTCTATATGAGAATCCTGGTTGAAAGTCCCACTAAGGAAGAAACCCCAATCTTCACTGCATTGCCTCACTATCCCAGGAGACGGGAGAGTGCTGTCAGGAGTGATTGAATCCAGACCAGCGAGAATGAAAGCGCCTCCAACCCGTTCAATTTGCCTGGTTTCACTTTTTCCTATGGTGCCAAGTAAAGCAAACCTACGTACCACTCACAACACAAACTGCGGCAGCTCCATCTCAGTGGCACACTCTATTGAACACTAAATACATGCCCACAGGAGACTCACTTTTCCTGCAAGTACTACTGTTCTCTCTTGATGTGGTTGCCGCAAACAGAGTGGCTGTGATGGGATCTGGCAAATGTCAGCTGTGACAACACTTTTCCTACTGTTGCCCAGGGAATGCAAATAATGGACATTATATATATAAAAAAGAAACAATTCACAAAATACTCAAGGATGGCTCAGGTGTTAAGGAATGCACAAAGGATCATTCTGTTAACACTGATTATGACAGTCACACTTTATAAAGCACAAAAATAATACCAAACAGCACCAGCACTAAGAACTACGGCATTGATTGTGACCAACAGGTTACAGCATGGACTGGAAGAAATATGCATGCTATTTCAGCCTAGAGGGCTGTCGTAAGCACTGACAGAGAAAAGCACTTGGATATTCTGGAGTTCATAAGTCTGACTCCAGCATATTTATACGCCCATTAAGAACACGTAAAGAGAAATACACAGTATAGAGGCCTACTAGTGGAAGCCCAATCCAATTATTTGATTAGTTTTTGATTAAGTTTTTTCATAGTAACAGAGTAATGTCATTGTTAGTTAGCCATGAGAAAACTACAACACTGACTTCTGACAATTGGAATCACTCACCATCTTACTCTATCGTACAGAATGAGTATTGACAATTCCTGATTAGCCTGCTGAGGCAGTCCTAACCAGTGGTGCACACTGGGTTCGTTTGACTGGAAGAGCACACACCCATTGAGGTATTACACCTGTCCGAACAGGCCTGAACCATTACTGGTGATGTACAGTATTAGGGTGAACAACCATTCTGGGCGTAATACATCTCTAGGTAGTGACTGTTTAACCATCAAAAACATTTCACATGCACAAGATTTAAAAAGTGTGTGCATTTTATGAGTCTGAGCAGAGTGAGTTTTCAACACTAATGACTCTACCAGCTCCGAATAAAATGCTGCTAGTAATGCTTCAGTTTGGGATAAATGAAGAATGAACCATATGGAGATATTTACCAGGTGTAATCTGTGATGGTACAGTATATGGGTGCAATTACTATCTTTTAAAACAGGACTAAGCAAAAAACACACATCCTTCAGGTGTGTCAGGATTCCTCAATAATACACAGGCAGGAATACTGTGTTTAGGAATAAACATGGAGATAAACAACACCTGACCTTCATTTGTAGTTTAAATGAACCTCCTCTTTCTGTCTTTCTTTCCCCTTTCACATACACACAAACACAGTCCCCACAGCAGAGTGCAACATGGACTGCTTCCAAAAATCATCCACTCCCTTCCTGAATAGGGAACACTCCCAAATAGTCGGACAAAAATGTCCCTAACAGAAAATCTGACCATACTTAAAATGACAGATGTGATAGCAGTTGAACATTGACCTACATTTCAGAGTACCAAATTATATGTTTACAGAGCTAGTATAATCTTGTCACCATCCAATGCCTTCCCATACACAGTCATGTACATGAGCACAAACTAGTTTACACACACACACACACACACACAGAGAGAGAGAGAGAGAGAGAGAGAGAGAGAGTGAGAGAGAGAAACAAGCCCAAACTAGTGTTTCATAATGACTAATCTTATCTGGAAAAGGGAATATCTGTTTCCATTACCAGCTACTGATCAAAAGGAACAAACGTTTAGGCTATGACTTTGTTAAAAACATGCTCAACAGATTCGTATTGCTGCCACCACTCTTAGGCTCGAGTGCAACATAGCTGCCATGAAAACAATGGTTGTGTTTCCACATGAAATAGGCCTATGTTGCCACAGATTCTCTCTACGGAAATACCGGCATAGTATGTCCGTTACAGAGACTCTTCCTGCTTCCTGTCTTAGCCACCAGTAAGAGTGATTATAAACCAGGAAGTGTGGACTGAGAAAGATAGAGGGTGGGGGAGGCTCTTATGTATGGACTTCTTTCATTTGGCTACACACACACACCACGTGTGCAACTGACAGCAACTCATGTGATAGGGCTTTCCCCAATAACAAGGGTCATCCTTGCACTCATACCTCAATAACTCCAGGAGGTCAGCTGTCTCTGATACAAATCATTTGTACCATGGATTTAAATCCAAATTAAATTAAATTGTAAATTAAAATTTCCACAATCAGGCTAGCTTCCCATTTGTCAAAAAACTCTAAATAAAATCTACAGCTACTGCGCTGCTCTAAAACTCTTCTTTATCCCCTTCTCCTTGTGGAAACATCTTCATGTTGCAAGTTGCTGTTAATAATACCATTACTAACACCAGACACAACAGCACATTCAAAATGGAAGTAGAGGTAGACTGAAACTACTACCACTCTCTCAGTTCCTTCTAGGAAAAACCAATGAAGCGAAGGCAGTTTACAATAACAACATCACCCTCAGGTTTTCCACAATGTGAACACAGGTGTCTCACCTGAGCAGAAGAGATCCAAGAAGGCTTTTTCTTGAGTTCAATACACTTCCTGAGCTTGCAGATCTGATGGCCTGTTTTGCGGTTCAGGCAACAGCTACACTGGCCACAGTTGACCTTACGGAGGCAGGGCTCACAATCCTTGCAGCGGCTCCTCTTGGATCTCTCCCTCCCGTCTGCACCCATCAGGAAGTGGTGCATGTCCTCCGTTGACAAAAGAAAAGCACCTGAGCCTGTAGGCTCCAGAAAGGCATCTGGCAGCCCTGGCTCTGACTCTGTGTCAAAGGAGGACTGTGTATTCTCAGAGCTGCTGGTGGGCTTACTATCAGAACAGGGCAAGATCTTTGGCACCAAGTCCAGTTCCACCGCTTCAGTGCTACAGTCATCTGTGTCTGTGGACTGGAGTATTAGTGAATCCGTGTACTTGCTGGGCCTGTCCTCTGAGAGCACAGCCTGGTCTTTGGTGTCTCCATCCACAGTGACATGAGGTATTCCGACTTCCACAATAGTAGCACCTGCACTTTCTTCGAGAAGTGATGATGCCTTTGAGGAAGTACATGAAGGGGAGGGAACCAAAGAGACATTCGGTGATGGGGAGTGTGGAGTGGTCAAAGTAGAACTACATAGAATCAAACATGTCTGTGGTTGAAGTTCAGCACCAAGGTTACCATCCTCACCTGAGAACACAGCCTCATGAGGGGGTAACACCACTGGGAATTCCACCAGGGCTGAGGTATCTCTGTTATTTAAAGGGTCCTCTTCAGAGGTTGGCTCTGATGAATCCGACTTATTTGCACATTCGTTATTAGGGTTTAGACTGTTAGGGTCTGCCACAATGGATTCAGATTCAGTGGCCTTACCACCATGGTCAGTAACCTGTTCATCCTTGTTGGATAGGCCAATAAGTGTGTTGTCCTGCTCCACCATAGTCAATTCTGACCCCAAACTACTGAGCTGATGTTCACCTTCTGGAGTCAACAACTTCTTCTGCTGGCTGGCATTGCAGGAGCCAGGGTGCTTTGCCACCCACTGATTCAAACCCCGAATCTGCCGAGCCCTTGCCTTGGCACTCTGTCCTATCTTGCTTGGTTTTACATCCTGCGGGAAACTCTGGGAGAATGGAGTGCCCCGGAGGGACTTTCTTCGGCCTTGCAGGTCTACAACCAGACCAAACTGTGTGGCCGAGCTCATAGACCGTCTGAGTCGCGTAGATCCTCTTCGAGCAGGGGAGCTTTTACTAATTTCCAAGTATCCCAGTGAGGCATGACTGGCAGCCTTATTGATGGCAGTGCTCTTGGCAGTCTTGGCCTTTGCTGTGGGCCTAGTAGGTGTGTCTGATGTGTTTTTTGCTGTCTGCCCCTTAGACTTTTCAGAATTAACAGTGCACCGCTTCGCAGTAGTGGAGGTCAACTTTTTATCATTTCTTTTCAATGGTGTATGTAGCCTTTTGGGTTTCTTGGGAATAAGAGGCATAACTGATATTAGGTTGAGTAGGGAGGTGTTGATATTGGAAAGGAGGCATGGGCATTAGATTTGAAGGGATTGTAAGGAAAACACATACGTTCTTTGCACCTCAGCCTTCTGCCCATTAAGCACACAGTGATAAGCATCCTGGGGGAAAAAACATGGTAGAGTTTTAATATTATACATCTGGCATAACTGTTCTTTAATCCCAAATGAAATGCCATACATCCATGCCAATTAAAATCATATCACCAACTGGGACATTAGAGGGTGCATAAAATAGTGTGTCTGTTTCCATACATATACAGTAGGCGACTTTGATACCATTAATGCTTCTGTCTAGGTAGGAAGCACACTTCTACACTTTACTCCAAGTTAATAGTTTGTCATGACGATTATCCCTGGAGCTTATTTCCCTATCTGAAACACATTAACGACTTGCTTCAGTTAATTTATAGTCAAGTGAGAGACAATAGCACTGGACCTAATTATATAGGTGCAATTCCACATGCTTTAAAATGGTCTAAAAATCACTGATCTTTATGTGAAGCATTTACAACTTTTAAACATTTAGGCTCCAGTTGAATATTGTAATAAAAGGTTTATTACCACGTTGTCTTTTTCACTGATTAAAGGGAACAATAAAATTACAATCCAGATGTAAGCTGCAAATGTTTTGCCCATGAAAATAAATTACATGATAACCTGCACTAGCATACCTAACACATGTTTCAAGTTCCTTTAAGCCCGTGAGCTTTACGCTCCAACCTTGGTCACCTTGCTATCACGTTACTTTGTGGGTTTTAGTTGACTATACAACATGAGTTTAATGTACTCCCTTAATTATTAAACAGTGAGCGACAGTGTCACTTGGAGACATCAAAGTAGCTATTATACCATAAACTGTCGACATAGTTTTATTTGGAAGAAATGCCGAGAGTGTTATTTTACCAACGCGTCCACTTTAAAGTCAGTTGAAATACTTTACATACCGGAGAGACAGTTGCACTGTCTGAATTGCTAATAATACTCCGCTCCTGTAAGACACTGATGATCCTTGAATAATTTCTCTTAGCACAGTTAGTAAGTAACGCCACTTTATACGTTAGCCTACTAAACAAACAAGCGCGTTGTAAATCTGCTCTTAATTGTTACTGCGCTTTGTAGGTTTTGCCGTAGCGCGTAAAGTAGTTATAAAAAGCGTAAATCCCTCTTTGGTCAATCCATTCAAGACTGCCCCACACTCCCAGACTCGACCTACGGTCTCGAGTCAACTCGGCTCTTTAATGGACGCTTGTTGGGTGTACAGAAAACGTGGAGCGGACTTTTGCGCGTACTTTTTCTTGACTGGGGATAATGCACACTGAAAATTTTAATAAAATCGGCTACAGAAATAATACATATATAAAATACAGAAATACTCTAACATAAGCAATGTGAAGCAAGTAAACCACATTCACCACGACTTCTAAATCGGCTTCTTAAGTATGTTGTTATTTACTTGTATGTTCGATTACTATTACAGTTGCTGCTGCTACTACTATAAACCCTTTCCTATTATTAGGCTATCACATTATAGTAGACATAGTAGGCTATTATGCGCTAGGCTACTAACTTAGGCTACTTACTAACCTACTTCAGTTTTAGGTATTGCATGGCGTTTTAGGAACACACTCTATTTGGTGCCCTATTAACCTAAAAATTATTAGACAGGTTGTTTATATTTATGTAAAGGATATGTCTCTTCATTTATAAACTTTTGCCTCTTTGCCCTACGTAATATATATGCGACAATAAATGGCTGTCGAGGTGCTGACGACTGAAGGGCACAGAAGACACGTGCCTAAATATAATTTATCGATTTGCTGTCGGTAGGTTCTGCGTAAAAGTAGATAACGTTGCCAACATATTATGAAGCTGTTCCTTTATGTCACAACATATAATACATATTAGGTGTTTCACTAAGATGACAATTCATTACCAGTTTTCTGTTTCTGTTCAAACTCAGGAAGTCATTTGAGCATGATGAACTGAGATAGCCTAGCTAGCTAGCTAGCAAGCTAACAGAGTAGTAACAGACAGGAGCCACTAGCGAGGCAGGTTGTGTCAAAGACCTAGGAGAAAATCACTGGTTGTGCAACAGCAACGAACGTACTGATGACAGTTGACCTTGCTCCTGGTAAGATTCGGCTAATGGAGATAGTAAAATAAAGCAGTAATGTTTTGTTACTTTAATGTAGTTGACAATCAGTGAATAATTCTGAATATACGGAATACACAAGCTCATAGCTAACGTTAGGTTAACGTTAATGGTTGTATTCTAGTAGCTGCTAGTAGCTACGCCATTCAAATGCCAGTTCAGAGGAAATTGCATGTGTCTCACAAAATATCTGAGTTCAAGTTATTATAAGCAAACGCACATTTTTTGACAGTTTTTGCAGTGTCTATATCAAGCGTGCTAAAGTTAGCAATGCTAGTTAGGTATGTAATATAACGTTAAGTAGCCTAACTTATCAATATCAGCATTTTGGGTTGATGTGACGTTGTCACTTTACTTGTAACATTCTACTGCTCAACACATCTATTCACATAGCCAGTCAGTTAACAAAATAATCAAATATGTCTGTACCGTTGTCAGAACCTGGTTGATGTCAAGTTTCCTCTTAATACACACACACAGACGGAAATGTATGAGTCTTGACAACAGAATCATGGCAACGGAGGCGTCGGTCTCCTCACCTGGGCGCCCCCAGATCCCAAACCCCGCGCAGAGGGACTACTACTGGGTGCGCTCTTTCGTAGCTGGAGGTATACTGTTAATGTTTTTGTTGTCTTGAACTCTTAGAAACGAAGTGTAGGTTGTTTGTATGTTTATTTTTATGTTTATACAACGACATTATGTTGGCCTGTACTCTGCATAACCATGAACATTTGAACACCTCAGTAGCTGTAGTACTTGTAGTAGTATCTTAATTAACTGCGAAATACAGCCTCACTCTCCAGATAATTGAATGGTGCTGTTGTTTGTTCACAGTAGATGGCATTAAGAAGTATTTTTCACCCATGATGTTGTAGGTGTGGCAGGATGCTGTGCCAAGTCGACTATCGCTCCTCTAGATAGAGTGAAGATTTTATTACAAGCTCATAACCCCCATTACAAACACCTTGGTAAGTCAGCAAGTAGAGTTACAGTAATTTCTTGGTTGTTCAGAGGTGGCTTTCATTAACATGGTGCATAACGTAAAAGAAACTTAGACATTACATTTGCAATTAGATCTAATGTATCTACCTATCTATCTCTTTCTAAAATGAAGTGAAGTGAAGCAAACACTTATCCAAAGTGACTGGGAACAGTGGGTTTGAGTTTTGTACCCAGGCTGATAGATTGTGTCTATGCATGGCCATATAAGCATGCTGATAGATATACAGTATCCAAAAGGGTGTGAGGAGTAACTGCCGTTTATAGAGGTACATAAAAAGAAGGTGGAAAGTCCAGTCCATTGTGGAAGTTACTTAAAACGTTTAAATTCTCTGTCTAAATGTCCTTCAGTTGTGCATTCCCCAGGTAGGCCTTTGTAGTGAAATATATATATATATATACACTGCAAATTATTATTATTATTATTATTCACTTCTGAGCTGTTGTTTGCTGGCAGGTGTGTTTGCTACCCTTAAGGCAGTGCCAAAAAAGGAGGGGTTTCTTGGCCTCTATAAGGGAAATGGAGCCATGATGGTTAGAATATTTCCCTATGGAGCCATTCAGTTTATGGCCTTTGACAACTACAAAAAGGTGAATGTCCTGTTCGTGCATAATTGTACATTAAAAAGTTACATTCAGTTCAGTGTAACTCATATCTCTCATCCAAATCAATGTTAACATTATGTGCTAGCCTAGTGTGTTGAGAAAGGACTGATGTGATGATGTATGACAACATGTATTTAACTGGGATACCTTTATTTATTTACAGTTTCTTAGCAAAAGGTTAGGGATATCTGGTCACATCCACCGGCTAATGGCTGGGTCAATGGCAGGTGCTGTAACCTTTTCTCTTTGTTTTCCCTTGGTTTTACCTACATTGAAGACTTCTGCTGTATCTTGGTTGACTTTTCAAAATGCAGTGAATTATTCTGTCTTGTTACTGGATGGTCTGATGTTTTCTTTTTTTCTTTAAATACAGGAATGACGGCTGTTATTTGCACTTACCCACTAGATGTAGTTCGAGCCCGCCTTGCCTTTCAAGTGACTGGATATCATCGCTATACAGGCATTGCTAATGCTTTTCAAACAATATACCTGAAGGTATCAATATTATGCATACCATAGCTGCAAATCATGACCATGTCCTTTAATACTTTGTGATAAGACGATATTAGTTATGCTAAAATGTGCTATTTCTATCTAAAGGAGGGCGGCTTCTCTGGTTTCTATCGTGGGCTGACACCCACAATTATTGGCATGGCCCCTTATGCAGGTACACTTATTTAAAATCATCGTAAGTATTTTCATTGTTCTGAAGGTTTTCCCCCCTCCCTTACACACTTTTTTAACCCGTGCATACAGGGTTCTCCTTCTTCACCTTCGGGACACTGAAGAGTATGGGTCTTGCCCATGCCCCTGAGCTCGTTGGCCGACCTTCGCTAGACAACCCGGACGTGCTGGTGCTGAAGCCTCATGTTAACCTGCTGTGTGGGGGCATCGCTGGTGCCATTGCCCAAACTATATCGTGAGCTCATATTCATATCAATCAAATGTTTTCATGCGCATTAGGGGGAAAAAAGAATGACATTGAAGTATTTGAGTCATGATGTTTTGTGAGTGTCATAGAGTGCAAATAAAATTGCACTTGTGTCACTGCTTTTAGGTGTTTTAAGTATGTTTAGATGCTTAGATGAAGCCTGAATTTTTATTCAAGAAAATGCACTTTGCATGGGCTTTTGTAGAACTATCATTGATGGCTTTGTGGTTGATAATAGCTAGCTGCCTTCTCTTTTCTAAACCAGTCTGCATTTTCTGCAAGAAAACTGTACTGTAATGCTTATCTCTTGAAAAATCACCCTGAACCACCTCTTCAAATTCAATAACAAGTAGTGAACATTTGAACTATGCTGTCCTTCTGGATATATACTTTTTGCTATGAGAAGTGTCATTCATGCAACAAACCTCTAGTGACAGTAATGGGTAATGGCAAATAAAAGCACAGTCAGGTTACAGCACTAGATAAAGTGCCTTTGAAAGCAGTCATTATCGCTGTAGCTGTCTTTCCAGCCCTTGGTTTGGGAAACTTGTGAAACCTATTGTGGCTTCATGTTAGTCTGTTGTGGCCGGTCAGATAGGTACCATACAACAGGGCTGGCAGGGAGGTGTGTGGGGGGGCAGGGAGGTGGGGGGCTGACATGCTGCTGGTGCAACATATATCTAACAAGCTCTGGTAGAAATTCAATAACAGAGTTAGATAGAAAGGACAGAGATGAACCCTCTGTACAGTAAATTCTCCTGCTATCCTGGGTGTCCTCATTTTTGGTGGTTAGCAATCATGTCATGTCACTTCATTTGGCAACAGTGACAGTTCTGTGTGTGCTGTGTTCTTATGTCTGTTAGCAATCATGTCATGTCACTTTATTTGCCAACAGTGACAGTTCTGTGTGTGCTGTGTACTTATGTCTCTGTTAGTTACCCTCTGGATGTGGCACGCAGGAGGATGCAGCTAGGATCTGCCCTTCCTGATTCTGAAAAGTGTTGGTAAGTAGAATGTAATAGGTGCAGTGATGGCTCATAATGCAGTACAAGGAACACTCATAGCCAGAATCTTGTTAAAAACAGACAAAAGGTCAAAGTCTGGTCAATTATGATAGAAATACTGTAATACTTTAACTTTTGTAAAAGACATTTAAATGATAACTCAAACACCTAAAGTACAATAAAAGGCCTATAATGTACAGACCATTACTGTGGTTTTTAAACATTCATTTCTGAAGAAATGCTGTTTTACTTTGTATGGTCACTTTAAGAGCATTGATCTTTACATTCTCATAATGCCCCTTTGCCAGCTCTTGTTCACAAGCCTTGTTTGTTTGAGTTACACTGAGAGCACAATATTAACAATAATATGCACAATGTTAAGTTGTTATAAGAGAACGTAAGTTGTTATAAGCAGCCTTAACTTACTTTGGAAATAATACATACATAATACATGTTGCTTCACATTTATGTTTGCAATTAAAAGTGAATTATGAGCCTGGTAGACACTTACTGTAGCTATCTGAATGGAATGCGTTTCAGTCGACTCGGCATATCATGTGCTTCATGTAAATGCTTGGAAAACGAATTATTGAAGACCCACCAATTCCATTTTACTAAGGCAAAGTAGTAGACTAGTCTATATATTCTTGTCCATGTTCCAGATCACATTGATTGCAGCCTATGTTAAAGATCCCTCTCACCAATCTGAATTTAAAAATGGTCAGTAGTGGGATTCGGATAACCTAACCCAAAAAGTATCAAACTTGAATGTAACCTGGTGTTAGTGTATTTTGACATTGTAAACGTTATCGATGTAAACGACGTAAACGTTTGGGTGCCCCCTCTGTCCTTTGGTGCCCTACGCACAGTTTGTGATGCGCGTGGTGGGAGCGGCGGCACTGCCAGGCTACACAATCTTTTTTTGCATTTCTATCCCTTTATTCTCTTTAATTCAAGTCCACGGCACAAAGCTGACATGCACTAGAAGAGTATAGTTGTGTCATTAAATTACTTGTGCTATTTCGCAAGGTATAGAGAGATCTTTGAGAAATTATGTTCTTCATATCCGTGTCTCTGTCCACGGCACAAAGCTGACATGCACTAGAAGAGTATAGTTTATGCTTTATCAAGAATCAAGATAAACGTGGCACTGCTCAAGTTGTTTCATTAAATTACTTGTGCTATTTCGCAAGGTATAGAGAGATCTTTGAGAGATTATGTTCTTCATATCCGTGTCTCTGACAAACTGAAAATAATGAGCGTAGGCGTAGGCCATCCCGCAAATGTAGAGTCCGACCTTGAGACTGCTGCAGCCACAGTCTTCAATCTGCAGTCTTCAACCAGTAACAGGAGATAACTTTCTACTATTTGCATAGATTTTCCTCCTCTGTTCTTGCGGTGTTGTTTACAAATATGTATCAAAACAAAACACCACTCGGGTTAAAATGCATTGTAACGCGCGTTACTGAAGTTTATACCGAGTAAAATATGTAAAAAATGTTTGTAATGCCTTACGTTACCGTGTTACTGCAAAAAGCATTATATTACAATAATTACATAACTTTTGTAACGCGTTGCTCCCAACACTAGTAAACAAGTCGTGTTCATAATTAGATTTAACTTTATTGTCATCACAGAGTACAAGTACAGAGACAATGAAATGCATTTAGCGTCTAACCAGAAGTAAAAAAAAAAAGGTATTGCAGTATAAACAGTATGTAAATGAATCACATAAATCTATGAGAAATGATGAATAAAGCCAAAACGACATGTTGCACCTTAATATAACAGTGGAATGATGTCACGTGCTGGCTGGTGGTGACATATTACACATTCTAATCAAGCTTCCCAATTCAGCTTGGGTGAAGGCAAGGACAACTGCTAGACAACTGCATGGCCTGTGCAATATAACATAACAATAAAAGGGTTGTATGGTCAGTTCAGGCCAGAAATAGAATGACAGCTGGAATGCAGATTCATTCCACACACACCTCCCACACCCCCTCAGGTGATAGGGTAGGATGATCTGCTGCCTGTTTCCTTAAAGTGTTACTTGGAGATAAACAATATATGTGAACTTTTCTGTCAACACAAAGCCAACTGTGTTTATTTCTTTTCTTGTCAAACAGTACTCTTACAAAAACCTTGAAGCATGTGTATCACCAGCATGGGGTCAAGAAAGGTCTGTATCGCGGTCTGTCTCTCAACTACATCCGCTGTATCCCCTCCCAAGCTGTGGCCTTCACCACCTATGAGTTCATGAAACAGGCACTGCATCTGAACTAGACCAGGAGTGCTGCAGGGGCTTGGAGGAGCGTCCCTGTTCTGAGCTGACCCCATTGGGCATGCTGCAGCCTTTGGCATCCCCATTCCACTGGAACAGTGGAGACTGGCAGCTCTGTTGACCAGCTGCGTCAGCATTGCCTCTTGTTCAGATGGTGGGGCACCACATCACACCACAGTCTGGGCAAACATGTCACTTTGGACTACATCCTGGCAACTGTGTCCTTGCTTACTACATGCAGTGGTTTCCCAGTCTGACTTGAGAATAGCTCTGTCAATAGGAGAATTAAACACAACAGCATCATCCACAAAGCATTGTAGCTACTGCATCATCTGGGATGCTGTAATCTGAATGCATTCAGATAATGATGGGAGAAGTAATCACCATTAAAAAGCTGCCTTCTCTATCCGAGCCCACCCTAACCCCCATTGGCCCAACTAAAAAGCACCAAACAGTCTCTCACCAGTTATTATTTACTTTTATTTTTTGGCCAACAACACACAAGTAGACTATAATCACATAAATTCCCAAAAGCATTTCAACTTCTCCTATTTTGTGTATTTTACTTCGTTTTGGGTTCGTAATTAATCTCCAAAGTCTTACCTGTTAGTGTCATTGTGAATGACCGTTTCAGATGTGACTGCAAATCATAAGCCCACAAACCGCCTCCATCGTCACAGATTAAGAATGAATATTTTGGTAATTGAAGACAAGATAAGCGATATATTGAGCTTGTTGCTGTGATGCAGGTTTTGGGTCCAATGCCTTTGTTTTGTGTGTGTGCTCTCGTGTCTATTTGCACTATGCCAATCATAATTGTACAAAATGAACAAATGACTTCATGCTGCCCTCTTTCTCAATCAGTTAAGCGCACCATACGTAAAGGAATGTGCTTTTCTTTTTCATGGGTTGTTATTGTGTTCTCTTGCTTTTCAGTGTCCTGATACATATTTTCTGGTTATGTTTGTCTTTTTCAAATGTAATTTTGCTTCATTCAATTACGAGTTTTATTCAGTTCAGAACTGAGTTTAATGATTATGAATGTGCTGTGCTGTGTAGTGCTTCAGGTGTTGACACCTTAATCAGGTACCATCCATCTCATTTCATGATTTCACATCTCTTTTTTCACATGCCTTTTTTTTTTTTAAATCGGTGTGAATCATACTTTGATATGTATCTTTATTTTTTGGGCAAGCTGCACTTTTAGTCTGGCCTCATATTTATTTAAGTGTACTTCTGATTATGTCCACATGATGGCAGTGTGGGGCTTGATCTCTTTTGTTTACAAGCAATTTTCAATCCCCCAGCCTTTCTAACAATAATGCACACATTTGATATGTGAGATGTTGGTCCTGGTGTCACACGCTGTATGTACAGTATGTGATGAGTAGAGTGGTTTGCTCCACCAAAGGAATCAAAGGGAAAGTTTACGCTCATTGTGCGCTGACACGTATGCCTTTATATACAAGGATTACGTATTGTGAGTGTGTGTGTGTGTGTATATGTGTTCATATTGTGTGTCACAAATTCACTCATACATTAATGTTTATAGTGTCACATATTGTGCTATAAATCACTGTTTCATTTTTAGCATAAGCCATTGAAGCAAACATTTGAAACATTGAAAGACTGCATCAACTTCGTATTTAATGCTGTTTAAAAATTCCGGTTACATTTGTAAAATATTTAAGATATACAGCTGCTCTGTCAATATGGATGAGAACATATATAAAGAATGCACTGTATGAAACAGTATATTATTGATGATGTGGTCATTATTTTCATATAGGACAGCTTGATGCAGTATAGAGAGATATTTTATGTTTATTAACAGAATTAACTACTGACTATGCCTTCAGTATTTTCAGTCAACTGTTATTGCTTATATTGAATCATATTGAAATTAAAGCTGTTATGGTCTTGTCAATGGAACAGTGTCTTTATATAGATTGAAGCATGAAGCTTGAAAGCATGAGCAGAGGTGGACGAAGTACACAATTCCTTTACTTAAGTAAAAGTATAGATACACCATGTCAAATATTACTGAAAGTGAAAGTTGCTAAGTCAGATTTTTACTTTTGTTGAAGTACAAAAGTATTTGCTTTTAAAAATACTTAAGTATTCAGAAGTACAAGTATTTTGTAATTTATGTATTCATGTATTGTAATGTAATGTTTATGTGGTCATTACAGTGTTCACAAATCTAAAAACATTTTAACTGCTGAATACAAAACCAGATAACGCAATTTTGAGTAGATTATTTGTTGTTTAATGATGTAGGGTAAAGATCTAGCCATGTGGTGAATGACAGGTGATTGTCTAATTTCATTCCAATTTCACAATGATCATGCAGGATAACCTAGTTAAAGGGATACGCCACCATTTGGGGAAATATGCTCATTTTTCACCTCCCATCGAGTTAAACAATTGAGTTTTACCTTTCTTCAATTAATCCAGCCGTTCTCTGAGTCTGGCCATACAACATAGCTCCAGCCTAGCATAGATCATTGAATCGGATTAGACCAGGGGTGGGTAAACTTTTTGGCTCAAGGGCCACATTGGGTTTTGAAAATTGGCTGGCGGGCCGCAACACCCCACACCCCCTCAACAACACACACACACACACACAATACATTTTTTATAGCCTATCATTTAGTATCAAAAGTAAGTTTGTTTTACATTTTTAATTGTTAAAAAAATACTGCTAATTTGATGCTGTTTAACAGGTTCGTGTAGTTCTCCCAGGCTACCTGGAGAATGTTCTGATGAAGAATCTATTGCAAACAGGATTGTGTAGTTCTCTTAGGCTACATGGAGGATGTTCTGATGAAGAATCTATTGCAAACAGGTTTGTAGTTCTCTTAGGCTACATGAAGGATATTCTGATGAAGAATTGCAAAAAAGTTCATGTAGTTCTCCCAGGCTACATGGAGGATGTTCTGATGAAGAATCTATTGTCACCATCATTACCACAGCCAATTCAGCCAAGTTCAAATTGGACTATTGGAAAAAAAACTTCAAGATGGTCAATCGCATTATTGCATTAAAAAGTAACAAATACTTCATGCTCATATTTCAAATGTAGTGGAGTCAAAAGTACAGTAATTGTCTTTCAAATGTCAATGGAGTAAAAGTCACGTTTCAAAAAATATTAATACTCAAGTATAGCACAGATACTCAAAAATGATACTTAAAGGAACCGTATGTAAGAAATGTAATTCAATTAATCATAAAATGGCCCTGATTTGTCACTAGACATTAGGAAATCATGCTAATTTCAAATACTTATATCACTGACAACAGAAGTCCGGCCAGGATATCGTCATTTAAAAAAGTGAAGTTGCAGCCCTCAACTGATGTTGATGTTTACATATTTGTGTTTTAGCTTGATCCGCCACCCTCCACCTATCTAGTAATCACAAAGTCAGTAGTGTTTCGGCATCTGGGTGGCCTGCTCTGCTCTAGTTACCACATCTGCGGTGTACACCGCTCTACAGTATTTTGAAAGTGATTGTAGTACCAGTTTTGGCCAAAATCCTACATACGGTTCCTTTAAGTACAGTAATCAAATAAATTTACTTAATACTGTCCACCCCTGAGCATGAGGTATGAAAGATTTTACTATAAGACTGATTCTGGTGATGTTTAACATTCACAGGATGCCTTTTTTTATGGTTATGGATTTAGCAGACGCCTTTGTCCAAAGCGACACATAAATACAAAACAACATAATAATATTTAAAATTGAACAGGGAACAGATTAAAATGTAGGTCAAATATAGTAAGGAGAATAGTTGTAGTACACAATAATATCAATTCAAGCAATAGCCTAATAAAAAGCCATGTAAAAAAGGGGAAAGGCAATAATAAAACAATAATGTCAATTCAATCAATAATATAAAAACAATGACATGCTAAGACTACATTAAGGAGAATATCAATAATAAACAATAATGTCAAATTAATTAACAGCCCAATTAAAATAAAACAACATTATATAAACCATAACACATAAGCGCTTAAACAACTAAGTATATGTTGAATAGGAATGTCTTTAGACCCCTCTTAAACGACCCAAAACTACCACAGGAACGGAGAGCACTGGGCAGTTCATTCCACCAACATGGAACCACTGAAGAAAAGAGTCTGGAATTAGACCCAGTTTTCATGACTGGTCGACACAACATACGCTCACCAGAAGACCGCAGTGGGCGGTTGGGGATGTAAGGCTTGATTATTGAATTAAAATAACTAGGAGCAGATCTAGTTAGTGTCCTATAGGCCAAAGTGAGAGATTTAAATTTAATTCTGGCTACTATAGGGAGCCAATGGAGAGTAACTAGGAGAGGAGTTATGTGTCCTCTTTGGCTGATTGAAGACCAGGCATGCTCCAGCATTTTGAATCAGCTGTAATGATCTTGTTACACAAGCGGGTGAGCCAGCTAATAGTGAATTACAATAGTCCAGCTTAGAGATGACCATGGTCTGAACAAGAAGTTGTGTGGAATCTTGTGTCAGATAAGGTCTGATCTTCCTAATGTTGTAAAGCATAAACCGACATGATTTTGCAATAGAAGCTATATGCTCAGAGAAGTTAAGTCGATCATCAATTACAACGCCCAAGTTTCGGCTTTTGAGATTTTATCTGGATATCCGGATTTCTTAGCTATACATGAATGGTTTTGTGGACTTCATTCTTGTTATCTATCCTAGTCGTCTGGCCCAGGAATGTACTAACTCCTCTATTCATGTTAGTTGATGTTGCAGGCATAGGAAACATGCTGCCAGTCTCCAATTTGCATTTATTTTCCTGACTGTTTGCTAAATGCTGTTGTATGGTGTGACTTATTTGACTGTTAAATACATCAACAGTGGTCATACTGTTGCATGCTTGTGTGTGTGCCCTTGCATGGTAAGATACGTGTACTCACTGTAATGAACAGATGCCTGTATGAGCCGGGGATTTGGAGTACTATATCATTCATGCAGATTTAAGTTGTGCTGTCTTGTCTCAAACCAGGGCACTACACATCATGACATGTATGACAAGTATGACATGAGATATTTACTGGATTTGTACATTCTTTGGTTGGACACACAACTACTATTTGCAAAAGAAGGCACAAAGAGTTGGCACAAAAAAAAACTGCTGAAACTCATTATGTTTTTCAAAGTGTTTTTCATGTTGGGGAATAATAATACTACTAATAGAAGTAGGACAGATGTGAGTGATGAACTTAACAGGTTTTATCCAAAGAAATTGAGGACTAACCTTCAAGCGACATTTTATAAAGTATTTTGCAGAGACAGGTCACAGCACATTTGTGTTGCAGTGTGACACAGAAAGTTGTTTGTTGGCCTTGAGAAATGCATGGGAGGGGCTTGAGCCTGGGACCTCTGTACATTTGCATGTGGTGTGTGTGGTCTGTGCTCAGTCTGATGGAGAAAACCTAAAAGACGAGAGAGATCTAGCTGTGCTCAGCATACCAAAGAGAGCCGCAAAGCAGAAATCGAATCTTGGAAGTGTTCACGAGGATGCCCACCTACACTGTGACCATTGCCACGGGGAGCCAGTGGTTTGCGGGGACCGATGATTACATCTACATCACCCTGGTTGGAACTGAGAGATGCAGTGAGAGGACTCTGCTGGATAAACCCCTCTACAATGACTTTGAAAGGGGGGCAGTAAGTACTGGCCTTCTTTAAAGTAACATTAACAACTGATAGGTTATCTTGCAGTGCACCTAAAAAGTTCTTCAGGTCTTTATTTATAAGAAGGGGAAGAATGCAAGCTGACCAAAAAGAGGAAGAGTGCTAGCACGCTTCTTTGGTATTCTTTGCAACATAGAATATAAAGAGTATATACTTACTTATAACCCCTACCATCCCCATTAGAAATAAACCTTTGTGATAGTCATTTCTTTCCACTGTAACTAACACCCAATTTTAGGTTGACTCCTATGATGTGAAGGTTGGAGAAAACCTTGGTGACATTGAACTGGTCAAAATTGAGAAGAAAAAATATTGGTTCCAAGATGATTGGTATTGCCGATACATCACCGTGAAGACCCCAACAGGAGATTATATCGAGTTCCCCTGCTTTCGATGGCTAGTGGATGACAAGGAAGTGTCACTCAGAGATGGAAAGGGTATGTATATTCCAACAACTAGTTCTACATTAGGGCCATGTAACCTAGCTGACAACATAAAACTGTGAATGCACTGTATATGAGTGTGTGTGTGTGTGTGTGTGTGTGTGTGTGTGTGTGTGTGTAGCTCGTTTGCCACAGGATGAGACGACCAGGACAGCAAAGCAACACCGACGCAAAGAGTTGGAAACCAGGCAAAAGCTTTTCAGGTGGGTGTGTATGTGATGACATCAGTGTCCTTATCTAGAACTATTACTGAAACAGATAACTGGTACAATGTCAGAAGAAAGAGTTCCAAAAGGAGCTTTACATATCATCTGTATATGAACTTTACCTGACTTAGGAGTGTTAACAGTACAATATGAGGTTTAATAATTGGCAGGCTCAAAGGAATACTTCCTCATGACTCAGTTGTGGTTGAATTGGTGTAAGAGACTCTTGCACAATGTAGTGTATTTTGCATTTGTAATTGATACAAGAACATAAGTGTGGTTGACATAAGAACATATGTTGTGTATAGGATGAGGTTTCTAAAGTATATTTATTTAGATTTGATATTTACATTTTTTTACAATGTTTAAATCCCAAAGATGGAAAGAGTGGCACCCTGGGTTTCCGATGAGCATTGACGCCAAAGCTCACAGAGATCTCCCCCGTGACATCCAGTTTGACAGTGAGAAGGGTGTGGACTTCGTTTTGAACTACAGTAAAGCGTAAGTAGATACACCCAACGTGAGGGGCTGCATGCTTGTATACTGTTACCAGAGAGACAAGGGAATCATTTTGCAGAGTACCTACATTTGCATCCTATGATTCCTGTGTACCAGCAGTTGTTTCAGCTTGACTGAAGACTCTCTAGTGGCTGGCGGCAGCAGAAGCATCATCAGAAGCACAATCTGAGGCCTGAAAGAAACATTTGAATATATCAGATACTAAGCGGAGGAAATGACTGGTTATGTGGTTTAAACAGAAATAGAGGTGTTACATTTTTTCTAAGATGAAGTGCTTATTTATTTCTTTCAATGATGAAGTGCTTGTTCATCTCTTTCAGTTTGCATTGCTATCACCTTATATGCTTATGGAAATGCACAACAGCAAACTGAATGCAAGAAAATGCTGGTATACAAACTCAAAAGCTAACATGATACTAATGTCCATATGAATGTCTCATATTTTGCTCATGTACATTTATGATAAAACCTCAAATGGTTTATACATTTGTATCAACCTTTACACTTGTGAGAGGTAAGGCAGTAGTAGGAATTGATACATTTTATATTTTATATAAAGTGAAATGCAACTGTGCAGATCTTATATCACTCAAAACAAGTTGCCATGTCATTCTGAAATTCATTTGACCTGACCTGATGTAAATTTCATAGTACAAGCGTCAGTGTCTACCATATTCTCCCAATCACTTCCTGTCGCTGTTCACTGACCTGAATAAAGGCAAAAAATAAATAAAAATGATACGCAATATTAAATCTGAAATTCAAATATTGAGACAACAAACCCTAGGAGAAACTATGATGGACTAGTAATGATGAATGAAAACTGTGCTTTGTGCAACGGTGAGAGTGGATGCGACTGTAGAATACCACAGGTAAAGCATTAACTATTGACTTTGGCCGAGGGGAATCTGCCAAGGGCAACTGTTAAATGGTTGATTTTAATCACTTATTTTTTTGTTAACACTTTTGGTTCACTTTTGATTTACTACTTGACGTTTGGAAAACAATGTGTTTCAGTGCAATATTGCATTGAAATAACATGGGATTTGCAAATGTATTCACAAATGTGAATAACCTTCATGTTAACTTTTTGGAATTGATTGGACTGTGAGGTGTGAATATTCCATTCTTAATGTATTTGTCATTCCTTATGTTCTTACAGAATCGAGAATCTGTATGTGAACCAGTTCATGCATATGTTCCAGACCTCTTGGAAGGACCTTGCTGACTTTGAGCAGATATTTATGAGGATCAAGAACACCATTTCAGGTAAGATGGAATGATTGTATGATTTAGCAATATGACAAAAGTGAGAATGTTAATAACAATTATTACTAACATTGTACATTTACAATTGTTTATTGTGGTGACACTGGCGAGAATAATGAATATACAATCACTTTTTCGCTCTCATATTAGTACCTGATTGTAGATGTATATTCCCTGGTACTACCATTGGTGTTGCAAAGCATGCAGCATGCTTATAGATTGTTATCTTTTCAAAGACACAAGATATTGCGTAGATATCTCACCACATTTCTATCTCAAGACATTTCTGTCTTTTCAACTATCTGCAGAGGTGTCGAAGTAGAAGTATAGAAACTAGGGTTTAAAAAGACTTCTGTAGTAAGTATGTAGTAAGTATCAACTCAAGCTTTTTATTCAAGTAAAAGTGTAAAAGTACTGGTTTCAAAACTACTTAAAGTATAAAAGTAAAAGAAAAATGCTATTAAGGACAAAAGCTTAGGCCACCACAAAGGAACAGGAAAGGGCCCTTTAGTGCACTACTCCACCTCCCCCAAAAAAGTTTTTTCTAAAGGCCGTAATGACTATAATATTCAAATGTTCATGTTGAAACATTTGGGATGCACTAGGCTACCTGTTTCAGGCGCATATATGCCCATTGAAAATGAACGCATTTTAGTACAGGGATCTAAAAGGGTTGACTGGTCTTCCTGGCTACCAACCTCCTCACTGGTGCTTGGTTGGGACAATTTGCCCGAGTTCTTTTGAGTCTCTGCCACGGACATGTTCCTACTTGGCTACATACTTCTATGCCCTTGTTGGAGGGGGACGTGATTTGTGTCATGTGCAGGTGTGATGGATCGTACAAACCAACAGGGTGTCGGAATGGTATGGTGTTTATACTGTAGCTTACTTCTCATCCAACCACAATCAAATTCACTCTATCCGGATGGCACGATTCATCTGGATAGTTTTTTTTTTAACGATGACAAGCCGAAAAGTAAATATAATTGCGTGAAAACGTAAGGAGTAGAAGTAAAAAGTTGGCTGAAAAATAATTACTCCAGTAAAGTATAGCTATACCAAAAATTTTACTTAAGTATGGTAACAAAGTATTTGTACTTCGTTACTTGACACCTCTGACCATCTGTGCCTTCACATATTCATGCTGATATAAATTATGTAAATAACCACATACAGGCATCTTTTCTTTCAACAATAGAATATGTTATGGAACACTGGAAAGAAGACTTCATGTTTGGATACCAGTTCCTTAATGGATGCAACCCTGTTGTCCTCGAGAAATGCCACAAGATACCAGACAAGTTCCCAGTTACTAATGAAATGGTGCAGGACTGCCTGGAACGGGACATGACTCTTGAGGAGGAGGTTGAGGCAAGAACATGGAATCCCTGTGCCTCATATCAATGTCTGTTATGAAACATTGTTCAGATAGATTGAGAATTTAGAGAGGGCAAAATAAACTAAAATGTTTACTTTTTGCAGGCCGGAAACATTTATATTGCAGACTACGAGGTAATGGATGGAGTGACCCCAAACGGTACAGATCCATGTACTCTGCAGTATTTGGCTGCTCCAATCTGTTTATTGTACAGGAGTATACGGAACAGAATAATGCCATTGGCCATTCAGGTATTTCTATTAAATAACTGTAACCACTGCAGATACTGGTGATGATGTGATATGTAAACCAGTAACAGTGACTCTAGTTGATTAAAAATGTCATAGATTATTATTTCAAAGGCCCTCATAGCATTACGTTGTGAAGACATCATCACACAATGTCAATGAAAGCCAACATAACCTAAATACTTCCTGGCAGCTGCACCAGGTCCCTGGTGAGGACAATCCCATATTTCTCCCAAGTGATGATGAATATGACTGGTTGCTGGCAAAGATATGGGTGCGCTCCTCTGATTTCCATGTCCACCAAACAGTCACTCACCTTTTGCGCACTCACCTGATCTCTGAGGTCTTTGGAATTGCCATGTTTCGTCAACTCCCAGCTGTCCACCCAGTTTACAAGGTTCCTATCTTTCAGTCAATTCTAACTATGTGTAACATAACATGTATCATACCCAAGAATAACATAATGAATAATATGATAACCACACATTTTAATAGTTACCATGAAAGTGAACACACAGAACATCCACATGTTACTTGGAAATGTGTATCTTATGTTGTCTTATGAACAGTATATCACATTTAATCTTAAGTGGCATCATTAAAACTGTACTGTTGTGTGATTTCTCTTGTCTGTAGTTGCTTATTCCACACATCCGGTTCACAATAGCCATCAACACCAAGGCACGGGAGCAGCTGATCTGTGAATGTGGCCTCTTTGATAAGGTTTGTTCAGACCTGTGGGGTCCTAGACATCTGCTTTATTGTACAATCAGTTTATTAATCATTTATTTCCAGCATGCCAGGCTACCCGACAAGGTATTCAGACACACTGTCTGTTTTTTCCTGTACTTTCTCCACTGGGACATGGGCTAGGCCTCGTAGAGCTCTGTTAGTGTAGTTCACTATGTCATAACATTTTCCTCACGGGTTCAAAAGAGTATATATATACTTTTGCATGTGTGTCTGGACAGGCCAATGGAACAGGAGGAGGGGGCCATGTTGAACTGGTCCAGAGAGCCATGAAGAACTTCAAATACAAAACCCTCCTGTTCCCAGAGGGCATCAAGGCCCGGGGAGTGGAAAGCCAGGAGGAGCTCCCCTTCTACTTCTACAGGGATGACGGCATGAAGGTCTGGGAGATGGTCAAAAGGTAACCAGCTAAATATAGATGAAGCCAACAGGACGCTATGTGTTCAACTATGGCACTACATCTGTGTGTTTAACCAGATCGAAAATAGCATTGTCTACATTTCTGTTATGACTGCTGAGTTGAAATCTCTCTACAGCACTACTATCAAAATGTGACCTAAATTAAGCATGCAACAAAACCAGCACACTGTAAAGGTATCCATTGGTGTATAGAAACTAACTCTTGAATGCGGCACAGTTTTGTGGCAGATATAGTGGCCATATACTATGACAGTGATGAGACTCTGGAGAAGGATGAAGAAATTCAAGCATTTGTGAAAGACGTCTGCAGCTTTGGAATGCAAGATTTTGACTACTGTGGTAGGTCAAAATCTCTTGTTACACCACACAATACTCTCAAGGCCTTTGCGTTCACTTGCAAGCAGATTACACCAATATAGGGAAGTTACTGAAGTAGTTTCCTGTGCTGTAGCAGAAATACACTTCCTGCTGATCTCAAAAACTCCCTCTGTCTGCAACACTTGTCCTCCTTCCCTTGTTACATTAGCAGTGATGTTAGATAGATAGATACTTTATTGATGTGAGTGAATTTATGTTACTTACCTCAAAGCCTTTACTTCATTGTAGAGTTTCCAAAGGCCTTGAAGACCAGGGAGGAACTGACAGAATACCTTACTATTGTGATCTTCTCCGCTTCTGCACAACATGCTGCAGTGAACTTTGGGCAGGTAGAGTAACTAACATTGTGGCAATTGCCATGCATAATGAACACATGGAACATATTAACACACGGTGCAAAACAACCTATCTTGCAATGACCTCGGTCAACCTTTTACTCTTCCTCTTTGTTCAGAGACTAGCATCAATGCATTATATACATCCAAATGTGCCCCTTTGATTTGTGTGAGTGAAGCAATTGTGTAGCAAAGAAAACAAGATAAACAGCACAAACTCATTTTACGTAATCTTGACATCATGATAGTGCATTTGGATTCAGTGATGAATCAACTGAATAAACATAGTATCATAACCAATTTTAGACCAGTAAGCAGTTAAATACTAATCAAGTGTGTACTTTATTACGTGGCAGTATGACTGGTGCTCCTGGATTCCAAATGCGCCGTCGACCATGCGCAAACCCACCCCTACAAAGAAGGGCCAGGCCAACGTGCAATATGTCATGGAGAGCCTACCTGACCGCGGCCGCTCCTGCTGGCATCTGGGGGCCGTGTGGGCCTTGAGCCAGTTCCAGGATGATGAGGTAACAACAGCCAAACAGAATATATTGCAGTGCCACCAATTGCATGAATAACATGTATATTTACTGATGGCTTCATTGGCCCTGAGTTGAAAGTCATACTGTAGAAGTGATAAATCAAATACCTTTTCCTCCAGTTGTTTTTAGGCATGTACCCTGATGAGCACTTCATTGAAAAGCCAGTGAAGACTGCTATGGAGAACTTCCGCAAGAAACTCGCAGAATTTTCCCGAGTTGTGAAGGCCAGAAATGAGGGGAAGAAGCTGCCATACTACTATCTATCTCCAGACAGGATTCCAAACAGTGTAGCAGTTTAAAATGGGAACATGATCTGCCCACTTTCACCTCTGGAATCTGTTGTAATTTAGCTTCCTATAGCAGCACTGTGTGAATCATTTATCCTTAGCAATGGCAATTTTTTTTTATTATTATTATTATTATTTAAAATGTATGTATTATGTATTAACATGACATATATCTTTAAACATACAATACTGATAATGTAGTCTGAAGAGCACTTGTAGGCCTAGGCTACTTGATAATGTAGTCTGAATTCTGCCACAATAAATGTCTCTTTTCTGCCACAATAAATGTCTTCTTTTCACTTTCCATTAAACTCCAATAATTTCTCTGTTGGCCTAGTAGTAGTCATTATAACATCATCAGCATTATTAATTTATTTTGCAGAGACTATGAACTCCCTCATAAACTTCCTAAATTCCCAATTCATGCCTGAGAGAGAAACTGCTTGCTACTTTCGCGTTCTTTACGTACGTTAATCAGGTGACTTTGATCAGCTGACTCCCTGCAGAAAGAACATGGGTGATTAGACAGAAACCAATGAGTAAGTTACATGTCAAAAATCGAGCTGTCTCGCAGCTATCTTAGGCAGGTTCATGTTAATTTAGAATATAAGAAGATAAAAGAACACTGAGTGCCAAAACGCTTCAGAGGTGAGTGATCTGCAAATAAATTTACGTGGACTGTCTATAGTTAATAGTTCCTATTCCTGAAGATGTCAGCTAGCTGCTAATGTTAGCTACAGTTGCTAGCTGTAGCTAGCAGGCTGTAACTTCGTCCTCTGATAACAGTTAACGTTTTTCTCAAGTCGAAGTAGAAAATGTAAGCAAGACTCCTTTATGTGCAGACACAAATCCTCCACGAAAAGAAACATTTCCTGGAATCTAGGCAAGTGTAGCACTATAGATTTAGCAAGCTTGATGGCAAGCTGTTTAGCTAACGTTTTCGTTTGTAGTTGATGACATTGCTGGAAGAGTTTTTAACACGGTCACTTTTTGTAGATTAGACGCTATTAGGTAGCTATTACAGAGATTTTGCTGAAATCTGAGGCGCATATGTCACGTACTTGCTCTGTAAACACGAGTAGATCTAGGCTGTGTGCCGTTGTCTTTGTTATTGCTAACGGACTCTGGCATCTTCTGGTTTATTTTATTGAATAATTCTAGTTCAGTGGTAACAACCGATGATGTTAGGCCCTGTGTGCATGACCGGTATAATTCTACCCTCCGTTTACAAAAGTAGCTTGATAATGCACTGTGTAAAATGGTGCCAGCGTGTAGAACTTACCGGCTCAGTCTGCAGTGAGCAGCCTCTTAACTTATGTACCTTCGTTGATGTCCTTTATTATTTTCAATTTCGTTCACTGTGTTAGTGCTGTTTCCGATACCATGGAAAACGGACCCAGTAATTATAATGGTGAGGAGAAGCAGATCTGGGAGAGACCCTGGACGCTGGAGGAGATGCGCAAAAACAGTGCAAACTGGTCTTTGGCTGCAGATTCAGGGGTAACATATTCTTCTAATGTGCCATCACAAGCTCTAACTTACTGAAATGCCTTCTTACTGTGGTGTAGAGGTCGACGTATGTTTGTCTTTTTGCAGCTGTTCCTTTTTCTTCAAGACTTCTCTCAAAGGATGCTGTCAAAAACCCATGAGATTGAAAAACAGCTTGATGGACTTATTTGTGACACGAAAGCAACAGACAGCTGCCTGCATACAGTCTTTAATGATTTCCTCATGCTCTCCAACACACAGTTCATTGAAAATGTAATGTAAATTTGTTTTTGTGTAATTTATACTTTTGAGAAGTTAATGTCTGTGTGTGTGTGTGTGAGCAGTAAAAGTTGTGTTTTAACCTTGAGCCATCTCTTTCTATTTTATCCAGAGGGTGTATGATGAAGAGATTGAAGAACCTCCAGCAAAGCCTGACGTCCCTGAGAGACCGTCTGAGCAAGTAGGTTATCAAGAGGTTTTTTTTTTTTTTAGCCTGCATCCTGGTGTTCAATTGATAAGTTGTAATATTGCAGAAAATTGCAAAAGTTTCAAGTTGCTTACACATTTGATATTTACTCAGATGTTTATGTCAGCAATAAGCCCCAAGTGGCCATGCTTACATTACAACAGCTAGTTCTAAGGGGTGTTGTAATATATGATGCAAAGTTGAAATGTTACCTTATATTTTAACATGTTGATATGTCTAAACTAAAGTCAAATTTTCCTCTTTGTTTTTAAAGGAGAAAACACGTGAACAGAAAGAGGCTGAGCTGATCCCAAAGGTGCAGGAGGCGGTGAACTATGGTTTGCAGGTGCTGGAATCTGCCTTTGAACAGCTGGACATTAAGGCTGGCAACTCAGACTCTGAGGATGAGGAGGCCACTGATCGTGTGGAACCCATTCTGGAACCCAAGGTACAACACCTAATTTTGTTCATGGTGTGTACTGTAGTGTGTAGACCTTGATAAACAAATGAATCAGGTTGACTGTCCTAACCCAGAGTCATCTATATGAGTCAGAATACTTCATATCATATCAACGCAAATTTGTAATGCCAAAATGCATTTGTTCGGAGTAACCCATTGTTCTGGCATTTGAATACTGCTTTGCTACAGTCTGCAACCTGCACATCTGCCTCTTACTGTATGTCTGAATGAGATCAAAAAAGATGATAAGATGAGATGAAAAAAGGGGTCATTTATTATACTTTCAAAAATAATGGTAATGTTTCTTTACTCTCAAATTCCACCTTGAAATTTGTACCCTCTTTTTCAGGATTTGTATGTAGACAGACCATTGCCTTATTTGATTGGTTCTCAGCTTTTCATGGAGACTGATGATGTGGGGCTTGGAGATCTTTCAAGTGAAGGTAACTCTTTTTTTTTTTTAGCCAGTTTGTAAAGGTTAAATGCATTTAGACATGCAGTTTATTTCATCACTGTTTTTCTGTCCAGTATTATTTGGCTAACTTTGCCCATGATGGCACGATCCCCACTATGTGAGCAAAATGATTTATGTTGGCTGTTCCTGGGAAATCTTTATCATGCACAGTGGTTGTCATTCCCTTATTATTCTAAACATTTCATAATTGGATTCAGGTGTGGTTAAAAAATCTGACTATCTTTAGCTTATGATAAACAAGGTTGTGTCCCCCCTCAGAAATGTCCATAGATAGTGATCGGGACAGTGTGGCAGAAAGCGAGGAGGACAAGGATAGAGATGTGAGTCTGATTGTTTTCATTCTTCCTTCCACATCTCCGTCCATGCACTGGTTTGATGTTTGTTGTTCAGTTTTTCTGTAGTCCGTAAACTCTCAGTCTTTGCTCTAATAATGTGTTGTTAAAGAAATATAAATCAGTGTAAACTAATACACTTCAAAGAGAAATTCTTCATGGTGTTTTAATGAACAGCAGTCAGATGAGGACTTTGACCAAGAAGAAGATGGTCAAGGCAGCTTTAAGAAAGTGAGTCTGTCAAAGTTTTTTTTGATCATAGTTTGATCATTGCTAGCTGTTTATATTACTTCGTTTTTGTTGTTGCTGTTGTTATTAAAAGTTAGTCAGGTCAATGGTATTTAATTTCTCTTTTGTGTGTTGTGCCTCGTAGAAGCCCTCTATCTTAAGTTATGAAGAGGATGATGATGATGAAGAAGAGGACTCTGACATATTTGGTGAATCTGACAAGGAGGAGGATGGTGAAGGAAAGGTGAGTGTTTTTAGAGAGGTGTCTGCATTGTCAGGTTCTCACTAATGTTTTGAAATTGAGGTAGAAATCAATAGCATATCCTTTGATGTCAATGCTAGGCTTCAGCCGGACCATCCTCCTTTGCTGATGAGCTTGCCGCCAGGATCAAAGGTGAACCAACCAATAAGCCTGAGCCAGCTCGTGCAGGTTGGTATAAATAGACCTCTCGCCCCCTTTTCAACCATTTTACATGATCCAGTTGCCATTTACAGACTTTTAGGCTGGACAATGTTGGCTGTCTTTCTTCCATCTGATTTGTCATCTCATCACAGACGGGTCTGTTTTTGTTTTGTTTTGTCCTTTTTGTTTGTGTTTGTATGCTGTTTCACTTCAGCGTCATCATCCATCTCCTCCATCTCTAAGAAGAAGAGTAAAGCAAGCAAAGCAGCTCGTCCACAGGGTAGGGCCTCATGCATGCTGTGCCTCTGCCCACAGCATCTAGACTGGGTCATTAGGTTTGGTGGCAGCTGCCCCCCCCCCCCCAGTCTTCTGCAGTCCTCAGGAGAAATAGTCTTTTATATATAGTGCTTAGCCCCAAGGGTTAGCTGCACAGGCTAATCCTCTTTGGGGAAATATTTTGAAATTAGTCAGAGAAATGAGAAGTGTGCTTATGTGATTTTGCTTTTCCTTTTCTTCTGAAAAAGACCTTAGTAATTAACACTATAGGGTTCTCCATAGCACACCAGAGACACTACTGATATTTTGAAGTAGCAGTAACATTGCTTTGATATATTGAGTCATGTTATTTCACCACTCAATGTTTCCACAGTTGAGGAGGAGGAGGACGACGACGACGTGATCTTCAAACCACCAAAAATGGAGGATGATGACTACTCACCATTTGGGGGAAGGGGTGGCCTCTTCAGTGGTGGCAAAGGCTTGTTTGATGATGATGATGAGGTACAAGAATGTATAATCTCAGTGAATCAGCGGTGTATCAAAAGGTCAATTCTGTTGATGCTATGGCTGCCCAACTCTGCCTAAAATCATAATAACGATTATTTTGATCAGTATTAAAATAACAAGTATTTAACACGGTTAGTCATTGACTTTGAAAACATTCTGCACGTCATTAAGAGCGGACTACCAACATGTCAAAAGTGGAATGAAACACAATATTGTATTTTTGGATGCCAAAGTTTCAAATTCAAATAAATGCTCTGCCATAATTGTTATCTTACTCTATCTTTCAGGGAGATCTGTTCTCTGAGGCTCCTAGGCAGGAACCAGAAGTTAGAGGCCCGAGCTCAGCACCAACCACAGGTTAATAACCACATTCTTCTCATCTTGCCACAACTACTTAAGAGATAAGCTCTGTTTTTCTGAAGATGAGTACGTGTTGCATTGCTCAACATTTTCTCACACTTCTATAACTGTAGGCCTGGAAATTGGCTCCACCCACACACTCCCCCATGCACTCTCCCACCCCAGCCTAAGGCTATCTATCTATTAGGCTATCGATGTGCAGGTTTCAGTCCTCCTTCACTAATGTAAAATGCTTCAATTTAATTGCCAACGCAAGCATGGTTGCATGATTCTTGCATGAGAATCTTACCAAAACAATGGCAGCAGTTATATGGGTGTGGACATCAGTCATTGTTTTGGAAAGTTATCCTCATACCGTACAAGCATCACACTGGTTGGCAGGTGGAGAACATTTTTACATGCTTTTTTGTATAAATTTAATTTGAATGTTTGAATCTACTTCCATTTACTTCTTAGCCTACCAATGTGTGCAGCTTGAGTGGTTTCAGTTTCTCTCGTGCAGCCACATTGACTCAGTGTTAGGCTTCTATGTTTGGTGACTCCAAATTAGCAAATTTGACCTGGGGAACTTTTGCTTTCTTCTTTTATTGGTCCGTAGTTCCTGTGACCGAGGCACTGAATGTAGTTTGATTCAGCAGCTCTGCGGACCAGCAGTCTCCTTGGCTTATAGTTTGAGAAACACTGACATAGTTGACTAAATGTTTAAATATGAGGGGTATTTAAACTGCCATTGTAGAGAATGATGAGTGCCATTGATGATGAGGGATTTTCTTTACTTTTACAGAACCAGTCAAATCTAAGAAGATACCTTCCAGTGCAGTGCCTGAATTTCCAGGTATGGTAGATCAGACATCATTCAAAAATGGATTAGATAGAATTTATGTAAGGGATAATGGCCGCCGAGGTGTCCCGTTATACGGGATTAATAGACGAGGTCTCCGCCGCGGCCATCAATTCAGTATAACGGGACACCTCGAAGGCTGTTATCCCGCTTATCACCCGGTTTTCACTATAGGTAATAATCATGCCTTTATAGCACGCAAAGGAAACAAGCGGTTCCATTTACAAAGAAGCCGACTTGGACGGTTTATTGTACAACTTTCTTTGGCCCTAACAGTGATGAGTGGTGGACAGTTGATTCCATTGTTGCGAAGCCTGCTTCCAGACTCAACCATCATCCTACTATGATTGCCTGTGAATCATAGTAACATTGATATCAAGGTCCTTTTAGGCAAGTCCCTCCACTCGGCGGCCATATAGCAACGCTTTTTGGGCACTCGTAGGGCATCCATTTCGGCAGAACTGCGCGTGCGCAAGGCTTCACCACACCAACCTTGCTCCAGCGGCGAGATCACAACACATGATTGGCACGATGTCTTCACAACACACCATATGATTGGCTCAATGTATTCACATGTCGAGGTTTTGCCGAGGAAGGGGTGGGATATGTGTAGACAACGGCCATATTGGCGTGACAAACTAGCCTCATGCTTTTCTATGGAGTATTTTTTGAGTTGTGTGTCTCCACATTAGAAAGTCTCTGTTGATATGGAGCAGTGATTAACTTTTTTTTTACCAGATCTATTTCATAGGTGTCCCGTTATTCAGAACATACCCACCCCATCAGCCAATCAGAAAAGAGTATTTCTTCTCTCTGGGTGATAAATATAAATGTTTTAAAGATGACACAAGTGTCTTGATGACCATGGGTAATGTAATCACCATTATGTTCTTACTATTGCAGAAAATAGCCTTTTTGGTTCTCCAAATGACTCTGATTCTGTTGAGAGCAAAGAGAATGGCGACTCGTTCAAGCCTAAACCACCACCAATGGAGAAACGATCAACTGGAGCGGGAGGGCTCTTTGATGAAGATGATGATGAAGATGACTTCTTCAGCGGGAATACTCTTAAAAAGCCAAGCCTGAGTGAGTGTCCCTTTGTGTCTTAATGCAAGTCTACAGACAATGAGATGGCACTCAGCCCCTGAGGCAATGCTGTGCCTTGGGAAATGTCATCACTAGAGCCCAACCGATATGGGATTTTAAAGACGGATATACTGATTTTGAGGATTTAAAAACCAATAAACGCTAAATCGTCCGAATTTTCATTCAACACAATGCTAAAATGTTCAATTGAAAAGTTCCGTTTTTAAATAGGCCTAACTATCTGTTAGGCCTATTTACACACTGTCTCTGACTAACTAACCACACTGTCTCTGCCATAACCACGTCGCTTGAATCGTGCTGCAAATGTGACCCAGCGTTTCATGCGAGCGGTTCTGTGCAGAAATATATTGAAAAGAGCAGTTGAGCAGTTTTCAGCGTGCCAATTCACTTCTGTTGACATTCAGACAAAACCGAGATCTAGCTCGCTACTCTCTCCCCTCTCCCTCCCGTGCAATTGAAACTCTCCTAAACACGCATCTTGGCGGTGATTGGCTTGGAACAGTTTATGTTTTTATGGTTCAGGTTGGACCAAGTTGTTTTTCTTGCTGTTTTTGGAGCCTGGGCTGTCCACAGAAATTGTTATTTTTTTTTTTTTACAGTGCATTCAGGGCACAGGCAGCTAGCGGATGTTGATCTATCGGATGATACCGATAGATAGGCAAATAGCTAATACCTGCACACTGATTAATAGTCGCTTTTGGGTGATTGGTGGCAAACTGTGTTCTGTTTGCTGTCAGCAGAGGCAGAGAAGCCTAAATCAAAGAAAGCAGTGGATCTCTTCGGGGGTGAGGACGGTGATGATGATGATGGGGACATTTTCAGTGAGGGCTCAAGTGCTGCTCCTGCCCAGCCCAGCAGAAAAGAGCCGCCTGAAGACCAAGACAACAAGGCTCCAGCCCCAGAGAAGAAGGTAGTCAGACATTTCCTTTGGGCCATTTGAGTCTCATTTGAGCACAGGAGCAGTAGGCATTTGGTTTTGTGCACGCTGTGATTTGTGATTTTGGTGTCTCCTCCAACAAGTATTTTTCTTTTGATGAAATTCACTAGATTGTGTGTGTGTGTTTGTTTGTGTGTAGTTGCCTGCTGGTGCCATCTCCATGTTTGGTCCAGGCACTAAGAGCTTGTTAGTGGAGGGGCTAAGAAAGCGCCAGCCATCCACCAGTGAGGAGTCTGAAAAATCCGAGGTCTGATGGCAGCCCTGCAACTCACCTCACCTTCTCAACCCACTTTTCTTGAAACAACATTTCAAATAAAAGTTTCTTTTTTCCTACTCCTGTTGTTTCAGAACGAGCCTCCTGTGGACATCAAACCAATGGTCACCAAGCCAGTGGAGAAGAAGCTTCAGAGTAGTAGAAGTCTGTTTTCTGATGACGAGGACTCACAGGTAGGCCAAGACGAGCTTTGTCATCCATCAGGCATGCCTCAAGATGATATGTTAGACTTACAGTACTGTGTAAATAGTTCAGAAACAGACATGGGCTGTGGAGCAGAAAATAAGCAGATGTATTTTACACGGTTATCCTCCTGCTGAGTAATGGTCTGGCTTTTTTGTCCTGGAAGATCTTTCCGAGCATGACCAAGAGCCAGTCCAAGCCTGAACCCAGCACTCAAGCCAGACCCAGCAAGGCCGCCTCCTCAATATTTGATGACGAAGATGAGGTGAGTATGTTACAAGTTGGAATTGCTCAAACAGATATGCTAAATGAACCAACCAACAGATATAAATAAACATTAAATAAGTATTTTTTTATACTTATTTAATGTTTTTTTTGTCTGTTGGTTGGTTCATTTGCTTCCACTCTCCCTCTTAGGATCTGTTTTCTTCAGCAACCAAGCCCACATCCATTCAGCCTCCAACAACAGCAAAGCAGGTGTCAAAACAAGCCTCCTCATCCCTCTTCAGTGATGATGAGGTATGCTTCACACAAATGTCTATGCATGGAACATAAATGCAAAATGCAATTCATCATCTCTGTGAAGCAGCAACTAAGCACTACAGCTAACCAGTACTGTACATCTCATATTTCGGTATACACTGTTCTTTTAATAATGAATGTGGAAAAAGACAGTATGGCCCTGAGGACAAAATAAATAAAACTTAAAAATCCAAATTCCACATTAGATGAGATTTGACAAAATTGTTCCAGATTTTGGTTGGTACTGCACTGCCTCTAGCCTACGGCTGAAGTGGTGTTAATAGCACTATTTGCTAATTAAAGGGTCCTTCTGTAACTCCAGTCATTTCTTTGCCGATTTCTCACTTCTGTTGTCACATTTTTCTCTATGGAGCTCCCATACAGTCTTTTTGGTCTTTTCCCTGGCTCTGCCATGATGAACATCTAAAGAATGAATCCATCTAATAGCTAGCCGGCATGGCTAACTAGTGCTTGGGGGGTGTGTGTACTGTATGTCCAGAGAATTTTAACTATTTTGTGTTTCTCGCTTGTTCTCGCTTCTCATGGGACTTCCTGATTTAGACATTGCCGGGACTCTAGTGTAGATCTTGCAAGGCTGGTTTTCCGCTAGGAGACGGTAAAGGGAGCAGGGAAAGCCGCCATTCTCACCACAACTGATCATTTAACCATCACAATGATTACTGTTTTATTAAGTTGAAAATATTGCATAGGGGGCCTTTTAATTTACAAGTCGCAGAGTATAATTAAGCAGAAATCGGTTGACTAATTAGGTAGGGGGTGTTTTTTACATCTAAAAATCATAGACAAAGTCTCATTTCAAGGCAGCTACATTTAACGATTGTCTCAAGGTGTTGATGGAACTGTCTCCCCTGTGCTCTTCTGTGTTCCAGGATCAGTGGATGAGCTCTACCCCAGCTCTGGTGAAGCCAGAGGAGAAGTCTGGAGGCATGAAGACAAGCGTTAGTGCCCCCTCCTGTTTGCCCACTGCTAAAGCAACACAGAAAATCAGTCTATTCAGTGATGATAGCGATGACCTGTTTGCTGCCACAAAGGAGTCAAGGTCAGTCTGACCACATTGTGTGATAAAAGCACTTCCAGTGCAGAGAGTCTCTAAAAAATATGGCAACATGCAGGCTTGTCATTTGAGGGCGTGTCTCTCTTTTGTGTCTGTGTAGTCAGAAAAAGCCCCAGAGAGTGTCGTTGCTGTTTGAAGACGAAACTGAGGATGATGAGAAGGACTCCCTCTTTGGTTTCAAACCCGCTAATAACAACACTGTCACCAGTCCAAAAGTAAGTAGGGAGTGGTACTGCATTACAATCTCCTCCCCTAATAGACAGACATGTGAGTGTGTGTGTGTGTGTGTGAGCTGTAGCTGAAGAGTCCTGCTCCGTGTCTTTGTCTGTCTTCTGTGGTCCAGGTGGCTGCTGTTGACCCAGCGCCCCCCTCGCTGCCCGCTGGGAAAGCGCCAGATGAGAAGGTTCCGGCATCTGTGCTAGAGAGGGCACCTGAGGAGAAGGTGGCGGCTGCTGGACAGCTCCCGCAGTCACCGCTGTCCTTGCCCCAGGAGGCCGACGAGGTTAAGAAGAAGCCTGCTGGCGCAGTCAGTCTGTTTGGGGGAATCGACGTGCTCGGCGAGAAGCCAGATGCTCTCAAGGTGAGACAAGGAATTAATGTAGAAAGTTAAAACACTGAAATAGAATCGCTAATAGCCAATTATAGTTTGCGAAAAACCTGCAAGTAGACGGCACTCTAATCTTGATCTTAACTGATGCAGCCGAGCAAGATTTCGCTTGAGGATGACTACGATAGCGATGACTTCCTGGGTAAAGAAGGCCCTCCACCACTAGTAAAGACTGGAAAGACAACAGCTTTAAGTCTATTTGATGATCATGATGATGATCAGGATGAGACCAATGGGGCTCTGTCTGTGTCTGTGTCTATCAAACCAGCAACCAAAAACACACTCAAGGTTAGTATCATTTCTGTCCTGGGCTACTGTATTGGATGAGTTTTAGTGAAATTGATGTTTTTATTGGTAGTGATTGTTCACCGTTTTTCTGACCTCTAACCTCAGGAGCCAAGGTCAAGCAACAAGAGCACCGGAGTTTTTCAGGATGAGGAGCTTCTGTTCAGTCAGACACAGCAGAAGGACAACGACCCAGATGTTGACCTTTTTGCCACCTCCGTCAAATCCCCTGTGAGCCACAGTATCTACTTATAAGATAGATGGAAAATTAGATATGACCGAGGGTGTCATGAAGCAGAAAAGTCACTGTGTCTATTTTGGCGTCCCTTTTGTAGAGTCCCTTACCTGCATCAGTGAAGCCAGCGGTTCCTTTGTTGTTTGGGGATGACGACGAGGATGACCTCTTTGCCTCTTCCAAGTCGAAAGCAGCCCCAGTAAGGGAACTCTCTATCATTTATCTCTATCAGTTACACAGACCGGGACACCAAATAGGATTCTATTATTCTGAGTGCTGTGAAATGGCATTGTCAGAGATGCTGACAATTGTGTTAACACACAGTAACAATTCCCCTGTCATCCCCAAATTTCAGAAGGTTGCTGAGAAGCCAGTTAAACCTCAGAAGGAAGAATCGTCTGTCAAACCTGTCAGTGGCACATCATCTGAAAATGATGTAAGGGTCAGCCAAATATCAAATATGCATTTGGTAGTTTTAAGCCTCTTCTCTTGATCATAGTCACAGAAATCATTTGTCAGTTGGTTTTCCACCTAACACCTACATTAACAGTTCCGTCCAGAATGGATTGTAGGTTCATTGTACTGTTATAAATGATAGAAATTGCCAAGTGACCGCAGGATTTAACAAAATATTTTGTAGGTCTCAGTCTTGTGTATATGTTGTTGAAAAAGAGGAAACATGAAATTGTCACCTGAATCAGGTTGTGTACCATTTTATGTACCGTATACTTAACATAGTGTTATTACTTTTATTGCACTGCAGCCTGCAAAGCAAGTAGAACCTAAAGGGCCTTCCTCTCGGATTGGAAAACTTCAAGTAATTCATCTTTTTTTACCCAAAGTCTTCTCTACGCCTCCATCCTCTTAAACTTCTCTGGTTGTCTCAACCTCCTTCCTTTTGACCCGTTTTGCATTTTCCCTGGACTTGAAATCTCTCTTCTTTACTGCTGCCATGAAAATGCAAGGAAGACTTCTTAACTGTGGTTCGCTCTTGTAGTCTCTGCTGCACCATATGGATGCCTTCCTGTGAACTTTCGCTTCTCTCCTGACTCGCAGATGAAAACTTTGGCACGGCTGTCTTATCTCTCTCTTCAACTTGTTAATTTTCCTCCATAGCACTTCCTTGAATCAGAGCATGACACATAAATAATACACATACAAAATGGTTGGTGTGTTTACTCTGATTAGAGCAGCTTTCTACGGCATCAGGCCCCATTTGCAAAAGAGCTCAGCTTGCACAGAGGTCTCTCTTCCTGCCATAGAGGAGCAGTGTTTTTCTCAGCACGCGCACAGCAGGTGTGGCGGAGAACTGTGGTTGAGCTCTAACTTGAGGCTGTGTCGTTCCACTTCAGGCTAACCTGGGCATCAACCCTGCCAGCCTCCTGCCTGGAGCAGTGCCGCGGATCCCCGGAGCTGTGGGCGTTCTGCCGGGCCTGGCGCCCTCCCCATCCGCCGCCTCCAGTGTTTCCCCCAGGTCTCCGCTGCCAAGCCTGGCCAGCGCGCCCACACAGCCCCACACGCCCATTGAGGCTGCCGTGAGCTTTGACAGCCCCGCACAAGTCGACACACTACAAAGTGCCAACAAGGTGGGTCGTGTGAGCACAGTAGGTGTATTCAATCTGAGGGTGATGGGTTGGGGGTCTGTGATGCTACTTTATTTAATGCAGTTGAATTCTTTTCAACTACGTGATTTGTAAACTAGTTCCAGTTAATGGTTGTATATAATGTTTTGGAGTAAGAGCAGCACTGGTGTGTTGGTCACTGGTGATGCACATTGTAGATTGAAACCTCCTCCTGTAAACCCTTTCAGGGTCGCACCAAGGGGGCAGTCCGCCGACGCCCCCAAACCAGGGCAGCCAGGCAGCTAGCAGCCCAGCGCTCGGAGGACCGGAGGGACGACAGCCCAGAGGAGAGCTCCAGCAGCAGGGCCGCTGCCTCCTTCCTGCCCACCCCCAGCGCGTCCTCGCCTCTGCCCGCCTTCTCGCTGCCGGCAGCCACCCCTCCGGAGAAGGACTCTGCACCGGCGGTCAGGCCCAAGAGGCCCCCGGTGACGGCGGTGGCTGACGATGGGGATGACCTCTTTGGCTCTGGCGAGCTATTTGCCTCCACACCTAAACTGGAACCCTCGCCCAAACCCAAACTGAAAACTCCCGCAGAGGTGCCTACCAGCGCGCCTAAGAAAGATTCTGCTCCCTCCATTTTTGATGACCAAGGAGATGATCTCTTTGGCCTGGGGAAGCAGAAGTCTTCCAAGAAGACCACATCAACTCCGTTCCTGGAGGATGAGGATGAAGATGACCTGTTTGGAATTGGTTCAAGCATCGGTAAAGCTTCAGCTACTAAAGACTCAAATGCTGCAGGCAGTTCTACAAAACAGGACATTTTCCAGGTATGTAGAGTTTGGCTATTACCTCTAGAATTGTGCTACTCGGTTTAATGTAATTATGGAAGTCCTAGTTTTCCCACTGAGGTATTGATTCAGTAGATGGTGATAACTGTAGATGGGAGCACTAAGGTAATGGCAAAGAAACCATTGTTAACTGGGATCAGTGCCTTTCACATAGATTTCAGGTTTACAAGTTTACTGTCCTGTCCCACATTTGAATGTGTCTGAGGTGTTGTAAAGCTGCAGACTTTAAGAGTTTGTGTTCTTGCAGGACAAAATTGAGACGACTCCTAAAGCTCCCAAGAAGAAAGAAAAGTCGTTGGATGCAAGCTTGTTTGATGACAATGTTGATATTTTTGCTGACTTAACTCCAAAAGCAAAACCAAAGGAGAAAAAGTCTAAGAAGAAAGCAGAGCCCAAATCCATATTTGATGATGATATGGGTGAGTACTGATGAAAATACCTGTCATTCAATCAAAAATCAAAAGTCATTTTGATTGAATCTCTGAATAAGCCTCATTGAGTGCATTGATCTTGACACGTCTGTAATAACAGGTGAAAAAACTACTCAGAATTCTTTTGTCAATTCAGAAACCAATGTCAGTAAAACTACTGTAAAAAGGATACAAGGCACTAGGCTGCCAGACAATAGGAGAGAAAAATGATTTCATTCCATGTGCAAAAAAGAGATTAAAGAGGCGTTATGTAATGTAATGTAGCCTAGATATTATTAGTAGTGATGATCCACATTTGTCTGTGTAGATGATATCTTCTCACCTGGCACCACTAAGCCGGCAGCAAAGCCTCCCTCCAAAGCCAAGAAGACGCAGCCTGCCTTTGACCCTAGCTCAGCAGAGGACTCCAGCTCCAGTATGTTTGATGACCCTCTAAATGTCCTAGGGGGCAACTGATTTTTTTTTTTTAAGGCCTCAAATGTAATGTTATTCAGAATTGCTTTTGTGGAGGACAAAATAAGGGTTGAAGAGACTGAATTAACACTGTTAGTTTATTTATAATTCCATCAATAACATCCTTTAAGATATTGGCCAGAGGGGGTAAAAGAAATCATTGTAATGGTGTTTGTAGACTCATCAGATTAACAGGTTATTTAAAAGTAATTAACTGCCATTCTGTAAATGATCCATTTGTTGTAATACACATCATGACTGCACTTTAAGCATGAATTTTACCTTATGTAGATAGATTATATGTCATTTATATAAATGAATCATTGATCTGTGAACTTACATTTTGCTATGATGTTACTTTTAAATTTAACTCTTGTATCAGATTGTGCCATAATATTGGACTGCTAAATCTCTTACATTTGTGTGCACTGTCTGTAGACTTTTTCTTTTTCTTGTAAATGTTCATTGTTTTTTTTAAACTTCAAGCTGTTCAGATTTGTAATGCTGCACGTGGCATTTGATTTTTGAAAACTAAATATATATATATATATATATATATTTTATGAAAAATATATAGATATCTTCTGTCAATGTACAGCCTCAATTAATTAATTGTTGTATGTAAATGCAATGTCATCATCCACTTGAAGAAAGGTTTGAACAAAAATATTTTTAATGCAGTATATAAGAGTAATTGTGGTAGGGGTGTGGGCAGCAGTGGTCACTTTTAACATGATTGATGTTAAAGAAAGGAAAGGAGAAAAGCCCCCCAAAAACTTTATTTGTTTTCTAAGTAAGTATATATACTTTTTTGATCCCGTGAGGGAAATTTGGTCTCTGCATTTAACCCAGTCGGTGAATTAGTGAAACACAAACAGCACACAGTGAACACAGTGAGGTGAAGCACACACTAATCCCGGCGCAGTGAGCTGCCTGCTTCAACGGCGGCGCTCGGGGAGCAGTGAGGGGTTAGGTGCCTTGCTCAACGGCACTTCAGCCGCGGCCCACTGGTAGGGGCTCGAACCGGCAACCCTCCGGTTACAAGTCCAGAGTGCTAACCAGTGGGCCACGGCTGCCCAAATTTCTATTTCCTATTATCCCATAGGCTTTTTTTGGTAATATAGGCTTAGTCCTGGATGCGCTGCTTTTTTTCTGTGGTCACGTCTGTACTTTCCTCTTGCTTCCAAACTGGCCTCTCAGCTGATGAGCTATGACAGCCACAGTCTCACTTTGCCATCCTTTGGCAAGCGCAAAGTCCTTTCTGCACGTCTACTGCCATCTCTCGGGAATACAATGTCAGGGTCATCAGTCACGTGTGAATTGTTGTTGGAGACAGTTAACATCCGGGAGACAAAGGGAGGGCAACGTTCCTTTCGTCTGTAGTTGAGCAAGTGCAATTCCGCCTCCTCGTGGCCCCCATTGGACCACACAGTATTTTCTTTGGTTGGTGAATGACGTCATAGGCGTTCTTTCTTGTCAATCAAGAAATGTCACAATGGGCTTTTTTGGCCTGGTGCCCGTGTTGTACTAGGGTTATTGATGGACATAGTGAGCTCATCCACTAGAGCATCAAAGTATGCTTTTCTGGAGATGCAAAACCTTAAAACATGATTCCAGAAATAATTGTATCTCAAGGAAGACGTTATTAAGTCAACCGAAAGGCGAACCCACGACTGGCCCTGGCTGCGACTTGAAACTACTGACGAGGTATTGTTAGCAATTCTATGTTTGCTAGCCAGGCTACTAGCTTCTTGTGCCTACATTACAAAACCATTTTTCAGCAAATTAAAGTTTTTTTCAGATTGCATGCAATAGAACGTTATCTGCCAGTAGCGGCATCCTAAGGGAATGTCATCTTTGCGAGGTCTTTTGTTAGCGTATATAAAACGTAACGTTAACGTTACTTTGGGAGTGCCGCCAGAATGACCCCAGTTAGCCAGCTTTTCTCTATCCGTGACAATGTTGGCTAGTCAGTGTGATCTTTTTCCTCCCGAGCTATACGGCACTATTTATAATTGGGCTGAGTCCGCTGAGAATGCTGCGGTCACCTGTGTGTATAATAACCTTTGTATAATTGTGTAATCCTGAAGCACAATATCTCACTGGTGAAATATCTTCGTGAAATCATATAGGCCTAATGGATTTTAAAACACGTTAATGTTAATTTGACTCACAGCTGCCGTCAGTTCTTCTAAACACTGCCACTAATGCAGATAATCTGAATAACGTTATCGATACCTGAGTGTGTTTAGACTAGAGTGACGTCGCAGTTGGGCCTAAAATCTTTGCCCAGTAGTGAGACGATGTTGTGTTTCACTGGGACTTGAACAACATTTTAGTTGTGATGCTGGTGTAGGTAGGCTAATTCTTATCTGATGGAGGAAAGTCCAAATAGGCCATGTTTAGTTCATCCCAAAAATCTTTACCGTATGTTTTGTGTATGACTGCCATGCTTCTGTTTTAAATTGATTATTTAATGATACAAGTTTAAACTGACTGACCATCTTGCGCACTGCATCACAATGTCTAACATGTACACTGAGAATTGTCTATTTGTTTCTCTAGCCTGCCCCCAAAATGATGCATATGTTTGTGCCAATCCCAACAATATTGAATGTGGGAATAAAACAGCCATGTTTGTTGAACAAACAACATAGTTAATGGGCAATTTCCAAGATTGAACACATGATTGAACAGCAATATTTTGAAATAGGAAAAATACATATCTTGAACTGAATCCTAGACTGTCATGCATTACTTCAGGTCAGGGTTACTTGCCCCTCTCTCCTCCTTGCAGCTGTCCCTTTACACGGTCAAGGCACATTGTCTTCACCCCATGTGTTACGTTAGGACTATGTAATAACTAGGGGTTGACACTGTATCTGTCCTCTTACTGGAATTACGTAACAGTCATTAGAGTCAAGCTTACCTGATGTAACGCTGCTTAATGTTTCATTGGAAGTTGTGTGCTCATAATACTCTTACCTTTTAGTTGCTACTCTACACCTACATTTAAGCCATGGCCTTAAAATTGATGTTAAATAATGTAGTGTGTAATGCAAAAGCATCTGAGTTCATTGTGTGCTCTGTTACTGTATGTCTCATGTTTATTGTGTTATGAAATGCAAGTTAGGAACAGATCTTTTTTTTTTAAGCCAAGTCTTGACATCCTTACAGCAGAACAAACAGTGGGTGATTAAGTTCTTTGGTCTTAGTATGGTGTAATAGCAGTGTTTCCCATACATTGACTTATGTGTGGCGGCCCACCACAATATCAACATTGCCCACCACACAATGATTTTCCAGGTTGTACTAAATTGTGCTTAAATCTGGTTAGCATCATAACCACGTGTGCTAATTTGTTAAAAACTGTTGCATTCAAGTTAATTCTGCAAACCAACCACCACAAATGGAATTCAATTATCTGGGAAACACTGAATAGTCATCTCAGCGGACCTCCTGTTTCAGCATAGGTTATGTAATTGCAATGTATTGTTCTCCCCTCCTGTCTATCTCTCTACAGCCTTGGGTCTGCCTCATGATGCTCATCCTGGATGGCACTGGTGAGCATCCAGGCTGTTCTCCAACAGGCCTCGGGGCGGTCTGCTACTAGAGGTTCCTACTGGTCCCCTCCCGCCCTGAGCCATGGCTCAAAAGAAGGAGCCTCCTTTCTTCAACAATGACCATCTTGGTGCAGTCCCTTACAAGCTGGCCTTCTATGAGACTATGGAGCTCTTCATAGAGACACTGACTGGCACCTGCTTTGAGCTGCGTGTCTCACCCTTTGAGACAGTCATATCTGTGAAGGCAAAGATCCAAAGGCTTGAAGGTATCTATTACTGATCTACACTTGGTTTGCTTGTTTGTTACAATGTAGTGTCTCCAATTTATTTTTTAAAAAGAAATGTCTGACTGTGGTTGTTGCAGCAGTGTGCTTCTGCATATGATTGCACCTTCCCTTATATTGGCTGATAAAATTATATTGACAGCACTTTTATTTTTGTTGGTCAAATTGCAAGCATTGGCACTCTTCCAATATGGGATGTAACCCAAAAAGATGATGCACCCAGAGTTTCCCACAATGCCTTCTTCACACGATTACAGTAACGTAGGACTGTGGTATCAGGAGTGGCACTGAATTCCAGGATGCACTTAAATGAAACAAAGTTTTATTTGCAAATGTTGGTTTACCTCAGAGAAAGTTTATTTGCCTAGACAGCCATGTTGTTTAGGCTTCATGTGATGAATATAAACAAGCAGTACAGACGAGGCGGCTTTTGCTTTTCTCCTTCATCAGTCCCATTACAGTGTAGCCTGCCCCAAGCAGCACCACAAACCCCTTTATCACTGAGTGCCTGCAGAGAGGCATCAACTCTGCCTGGAAAAGCTGAAATCAAGTAGCTTATCCCTCTTCAAGAAGTTCGTCTTCTCTGTAGGCGCTCCTGGGTCACCTTTGGGTGTTTAACCAGATGAATGTGCATACAAATGTAATGGTTTACACAGATTGACACACGTATGCAGAAGTCTCGACTTTATCTGCTTTTGCCCCAGGACATTGTGTTTTGACTCAGTCACTGCTGGCAAACAGACCTCATCTAAACTTAACTGTGTCAAGTGTGGTCAGTCATGGCAGAGTTTATTAATCGACTGTTCCGTTAAAGAATGCGGTCATTTCATTGAATGCTTGTATAGTTATGTTGATTTTGTAGTCTAGATTTTGAGAGCTTGATTTGAAATGTGATTGGAGTAGATTGTCATTGGAACCCTTGTGTAATGCAAATCAAATTTAGACCTGGCAACCTAAAGCATATGAAGCCTTGAGATATTGACAAACCTCATTGCCTCCTTGCCTCAAGCCCTGAAAGCTGTCCTTCAGCACAGATCAGAATTGATTCTGAGCAGTGCTCTTATCTTTAAGGTGTGTGTGTGTGTGTGTGTGTGTGTGGGAGATACCCTAATAAACTCAACACTCAAAAGGGCTGGTTTCCAGGTGCCAGGGTGTGTCTCCAGGGAAGATGAAGTGCCACTGGAAAAAGTGGAGACGTTCAATAAAGGGCAATTGTCTCGGAGTAATTGCCATTGTTAAAGCGAGCCACTCATGCAGTTGCACATGTTTCATCAGTTTAACACATGAACAGTTCAGATGAGGAGTGGCCAATAAATCTTCCTCCCTGGCATTGGGGATTATGCTCAGTAACAACTTCCTGCTGACAACTCTTTCTCTCCTTTGAAGCACAGGTTAAATCAAAACGAACTCAAGCATTAAAAAATGAATTCCTCATATTAATGGCTGGAAAAAATATTCCCCTTTAAACAGAAGGACCTGCTCTCCCTTTGTCGCGCAGTATAAATGGCCCCAGTACACCTGGGTCCCCGTTTGTGCCATTGATGTCTGTCTGTAAAGGGGAGCAGTCTGCAGAGCAACTATAAAGGAAAGAGGAAAGGAAATGGATGTGAATGGGCCGCTGTGAGAGCCTCTTGATACTCGTCTCCAGTCATTTGTTTGCTGTAATGGCTGAGTGAAGGACTTGAATTGGGCTGTTGATTAACAGCGTGTGGCGTGGAAAGGTGAATGGGAGTGGAGTGCTCCTCAGCCCGGTCTTCTAGCGATCCATTCCCGTCTCTAAACATGCCCTCGCACTCGTGGTGGCTATCTTGCTCGCTGCCACTTTTAACCCTTGTGATTGGCAACCACGTGCGTAAATGTGGTACCACACAGCCTAACCTCTGTGCCCTTTGGGATATGTACCACATGAAAAATGTGCTGAGCAGTCAGTGTGAAACTGGGTCAGTGTTATTTTACAGTAATAACACACACACACACACACACTCTCTCCATTTGTTTTCTTGTCTCGTGCAGAATTCCTCCTTAGTTATGCACATCATGTTGTTCCCTCAATGTCCCGTTTCTCCTCTGAAGCAGTCACATTGAGGTGTATTAAAAAACCCATCTCCTATTTAAACCAGAGGCGATATGCTTCAGCGTGTCATTGTCACCTTTTAAAAAACTGGCATGGTCAGAGCACTGGGGTCACTCACTACTCTAATGAATCCCACAAAAAGAGCACCTCCTGACCAAGGCTCTGTAATGTCCCTGTAAACCAACACTTCCAGATAATTATAGCCCCGGTCCAAGGCTCTGCTTGCTGCGGCCAGCCTCTGCCGGCCGCTCTGATGCACCTCCTGGTGTGCACCAGTGGAGGGAGGCGCCGGGCATGACCAGGCATGTCTCACAAGTGGAGTGTGAGGTTGCCTTGGCATTGCCATGGGCGAAAACACTGCCCACCACACAGTCTGGCTCCTTCCACCATTTTGAAATGGTCAGCATGCAGAGATTCACATCCTGCATCGTTCCATCTGCTAAACATGAAAATGGTGGTTCTCCTGAATGGTCAGTAGTGGTGTGACCACTGAGTCTCTGATAGGAAATGTCATGTAATGCCATAGGCTGCACTGTCTGGTTTAATGACACCCGCATGTTGACTCCCTGTTGCTGTGGAGTCAGGCTGACGGCTGCTGGTCGAGCTGATTAGGATGCCGCTTGTGTTTTGGAATGGGAGGAATCTGTCTTGTTTTGCTCCCTCCCCACTTCCTCCTGCACCGGCTTACTGAGCTGAGCCACTGCGGCGGCTTTCAGCTCACGGCGATCTTAAAGCCCACAGCCTCTTAGGGGCATGAATCAGTCATGAGTGCTGTGTGCTAATGCTAGCTTTTGCATGGCTGCCTGCTCTGGAGGCGCTTGTACTGTAGGGGGAGTGATTTATCTTTGGTATGAACCGTGTGTGTGTGTGTGTGTGTGTGTGTGTGTGAAACTGAACTCCTCAAGAGCGCCACATGGCCTCAGCGTTCCAGCCAGATTTTGCTCTGTAATTACTGCCTGTGCGTTGGGGTTGCAAGCCTGCCTCCAGGCTGTGGTGGTGTTGGTCTAGTTTGCAGCCATTTAGTGACTCGGTGAATAGCTGCATCGAACAGGCTGCTTCCCCCCCTACCATTACACCTTAGTCATGCGTCTCACACACACACACACTCGTACACAATGCAAAGATCATTTGCCAGTAATTGGTGTGCACTCATTATGGTGGAAAGAATTTTGCTCTTTTCATCCTGCAGAACACAATTGGGCTGGCCATGTCCATTTTTGGTGAAAATTATGGTAATTTTCCTCTTCACAACTCTTTGCTTCTGTTTTTAAGGTATTCCAGTTGCTCAGCAACATTTGATCTGGAACAATCTGGAGCTGGAGGATGAATACTGTTTGCATGACTATAAGTAAGTGATGTTTTTGGGTACAGCTTTTCTCCTTTTCTCCTGTCTCTGTTCTTGCCTAATGGTAATGCTCTGCATTTGCCTCCGTTGTGCTGGGAATGCATTTCATCTCTGAGGAGACCGAGTCTTCAGATGTCTTGAGCAGCAAGCACTACGAAGCATATTCATTCACTCGCTGTGCTTGGAAAGCCAGCTCTAACTGGGTTAAACTACTCCTCTTGGATGTAGCCTGTTCAGCTCGCTGCTCGCAGATGGTGGAATTGTCATAAATTCTTGTCACCTCATTTTCCACATGAAAGCCCTGTGCTGAGATTGGGATGTGACTGCAGGACAGCACACAGTGTGCTTTTCAAGTTCTAAATGGCAGCATTTGAGGTGGGGTTGGGAGGATACGAGTTTGGTTCCTCGGGTGTTTTGGGAGCTTATTTGAATTCCTAGACACATACATAAGATCAGCTGGACCCGCTCCTCAGAGGCACTGCTGATGCAAGACTGTTCTTGTTTCTTTTTTTCTACCAAAGCATTGCAGAGGGCTGCACTCTGAAGTTGGTCCTTGCGATGAGGGGAGGGCCCATCAACACTAGAAGAGGTACGTCAAGTCTGCTGGGGGGTTGATTGATTTCTGGTTGTGACTTGTAATGAGCAATGTGACTTGTAATGCTAACTCACTGATTGCGGTAAATCACCCGTTAGTGTCGGTTCAGATGAAGTGACCTTTCAGTCCGCTGAACTTTTAGAGATGCAGAGCCTCAGTTCCTCTCTGTTTCCAGTAAAGATAGTGGGTCTGTTCCAAAAGAAGACTGAATACTGGGCATAAGAGATATAGCATCTCTATGGTATGACCCATCATTAGAATGTGAAATTGAAATGTTCCCATTTGTGTTGTTTGCATGTAGTGACGGTGGATAACTCGCTGAAGGAGATGGCTGAGTACATGGAGGCGAGCCGAGAGGAGGTGTGGGAGAAGGCCGTGCCCAACAAACAGGTCACCTTCCTGGTGTACCGCGAGGGAGACCAGCTCAACTTTTTCCGGGTGGTGGATCGAGGAGATGGCACGCTCACCCCAGTGTCAGAGTCCATAAGGTTTGCATGGCTTTCTGTATTCCAGTGAAAGTGAAGGTTAATTGCAGGCAGTGGTGATGCAACCCTGGGAGTTCCTTGCACTGTAATTATCTCTCTGACTCTCTAGTAGTGTCATGCCTTATCTTAACAAAACTTGTTTTTTTTTAAAAAAAATCCTCACTCCCAATGAGGAAATGCAGGATGATTTGTGATGTACAGGGTGTTGCGTGTAAATCATAGCATGCAGTGAGTCAAAGAGCACATGTAGTGCCAGGACTTGCACAAGACAGTGTGATGAAGCTCACATCAGCACTGAGCCTCAAAAGAAGAAGATAGCCTAGGCGGTCAAGTTAGCGCAGGCATGTCAAATTGAACACGGTGTACAGCAGAGAAGATGCTCTGAAGGGAGCCATACATAAATAACTGTCTGACTGTCAGACATTTGCAGTCAGTCAAGCAGATGTGCACAGTGCTGTAAATGCGACCTGTTCAAATTGTATCTAAAGACCACATGACTCTCACTTCCCTATTAGATGTTTCATATCCATGCCCTTGTTTCTCGAGCTGTATTTCTGAAAACCACACATCTGCAGTCTCACTGCTCTGTCTCTTAAAGGTAGAATCTTTGCTTTTCCGCAGTTGTGGTCTACACGCTACACGCTACACGCTCATGCGCATGTGTAGACATCCACATCATCCGAAAAGGAGGCATTGTTGACTCATACGCTATGCCAACATTAGGGCTGCTTATGGCTGTGGTTTACTACACCATAACATCTTAATTTCTTGATGCTTTGTGTTGTGTACAAAATGTTTACTTCATTCACTGCATTCCATACGAGACCTGAAACTGTAACAGGGCTGCAGGAATTTCAAAAATTTTGGCCCTGAGGAGTTTCATTCAGGGCTGAGGAATTTCAGACGAGTATTTGCATGTATTGTTTCAGCGGGGGCTCTGTGTACAACGTCTACGCCGAAGAGGAGGAGGAGGCCGATGGCGTGGCCATGGGCCAGCAGGCGCTGGAGAACTCCATCACCATGACCAAGATGAAGCTCCTCAAGGCCAAGATGGAGAACATGAACCTCAGTAAAAAGGTACAAGGCTGCCTCAGCTAGTACTGATGACTGACTCAAAGAGAGCTGAGGCCTATACTACGAAGTGAGGTTACTGGCTTACCCTGGTAACTTCAGGAGTAACCGCTGATCCTCAAAACAATGCTTTGAATGTATTGCTTCTGAAGTGACGGAAGTGTATTTTTTCTGAAGTATTGTTTTGAGATCAGATCAGCCGTTACCTGGATAAGCCAGTGACCTTGCTTCACAGTACCCCCCCCTGGTGGCACTTTTTTCTTCTCTGTTTCTTTTTTTACTGTTGCACTGTTTTGCACTGTACATTCCCAGTCTAAACAGATAGACTTAGATGCTGCAGCCTCTTATCAGGGCAGCTGTAGGACGGGAACAGCATGGAGCTCTTGCACCAGATAAAGAACCACTTGTCTTGTCACTCGTTTCACACTTCACACATCTAATTAAATCGGCGACAAGAAACAATTCCGTGAAAAAAAAGTGCAGATGTTACTGTCTTGCTGCTGGGAAGAGTCTCCTCAGCTGCACTGACTGCCTCTGCCCACCCGGCGCTAGGCTAATAAATAGCACATCAGACACACAGGGAATGAGATGCTCTCTGATCCAGTCACAGCAAGGGAGGAAATGGTTCATTAGACTTAGAAGTTCATTAGAAGTGTCCATGGGTCGAAGAATGGGTTGTGTGCTTTAACTGCTTTAACTGATAGTATCCTATGCCTTGCTATATTTGCACATATTGTTTAGTATTGATACTCACAAATATGGACCCTGCTTAAAGCTAAGCTACACAGTCAAATGTATTGAGAAATATGAGTGTATTGTATATTGTTCAGAAAAAACAATATACAATACTGGAGGAGAACATATACTGGATGTTTTAATTCTTTTTTGAGTCTTGAGTAGCATAATGACTGGAAATAATTAGGTTGTGCCTCTTTCAGTCAGGTGCTGGATGGTGTGCTCTTGCCTTAGTTCCTCTAACCTTTGTGTTGTCTTTTGTCATGTGCTCTCTGTGCCCCCCCCCCCCCCCCACGCCCTCAGCCTAAGAAGAGTGCTAAGCTGAAGCCCAGGCCACCTGGGGGCCCACGCGCCTGCAGCAGCTCCTTCCCTCCTGGGCGCCACCACCACCGCCTCCTCAGGGTCCATCCTCAAGGCGGCCAATCGCACGCCACCACAACGCATCTACCTCCAATTGAAAACCAGCAGCAACCTTCCGACCCCGGCCCCTCCTTCTCTGCGGCTCTGTCCGCCCACATGCCTCTGTCCTCCCTCCCTGAGTGTGCCTCGACTGGACAGGCCTTGCCGCTGTTCGCCGGCTCCAACTGTTACATGCTCCAGGAGGAGGAGTCGTGGGAGTGCCCGGTCAGCAAAGTCCGGCCCCCTCCCAAAGTGTCTCGGCTGGACATGGGCGGCTCCAAGTTGTGTCCCCTGTCTCTGTGCCCGAGCGGTGTGCTGCCTGAGGGTTCCGTGGGCGACTTGGACCTCAAGGGCAGAGGGCTGGCGCTTCTGAACGAGGCGTCTCTGCCCGAGAAGCAGAAGCTGGTCCCCCTGAGCGACCTGCTCCAGGAGCCACTGAGCTTGGAGCTGCCGGCGCCCAAGGAGGGCTCCATGGAGGCGCTGGGGGCCGTGGCCAAGCAGCTCCCCGCGGCACCCCTGCTCTCGGAGGCAGTGGCCTCCAGCTCCGCGGGCGGCTGGTCCGTCGGGGCCAAGCACGTGTCCGACGGGGCGCGGCTGAGCGCGCTGCACCTCCCCACGGAGCCACCGGCGGCGTCCTCCTCCTCCTCTTCCTCCCCGTCCAGCCATCGCCTCCTGCAGCCTTTCGACTTCACCGGAGCCTCCCTGCGCTCCAACCCGCCGCACTGCCGCCTGCCGCTCGACGACCGCCACCCTCACGGCTCCCCCGTGCCCCCGAACGCCACCTCCCCCACCGCCCAGTTCGGCGCCCCCTCCCGGAGCGTCCTCTCCCGGACCGAAGCCAGGGACATCACCAAGATGGCCAACAAGGCCGCCAAAGAGCCACTGGGCTCGGTGAGCAGCGCCGAGCTGCTGGCCTCCCTGGCACGGCGCAGCGGCGGTGGCAGCAATGGGGGCCGGGAGGGGCCCTTGGGAGCAGCGGCGGCGGCGCCGCCCCGCGTTCTGGAACGTCTGGAGGGGATCTGCGGGCCTGAGCCCCAGCTACAGGCACGTCTCCAGGCCAGCCTGCAGGAGCTGCAGCAGGACCTACTCCGCCGAATCTGCCCCCTGCAGCGGCCGGCCGTCTCCCACCCGGTGAGTCTGCCAGTGCAGGGGAATCCTGCTGCTCGGCAACAGAGCTTTAGTGGGGACTCTCTGATCTGTCACAATCTGAATGAGCCAGAATGCCTCCCATCTTATTACCTCAATTGCACTTGTGGAATTATGACCGAAAGAGGTGATTGTGTGCTACTTAAAATACAGTGACTAAGAAGGTGAAGTTTCAACCACATTTAGTGGTTTCATACAGACTAATGGGAAAATATGTAGTATGAGTATATGATACTATTGGAGTGACTGATCTGAGTTTTTCAGTATTTATTTTAATTGCCAAATGTCTGGTGGGGAGGTATTCTTGTTGACCCAGATGATGCGGAAATGGTGAGGTCATTTAAAAGTAGCCCTGGCCTTGTAAATAATAGGCTACCCATTTTTACCATTAGAACTCCCCTGGGAAATGGCTATGAATAAAAATGCCCTGATGCAAGAAAACCATGTGCGTCATTCTCCATATGCTCATCTACAGCAGATGAAGTCCCCATGAATATCATTCTCCAGGGCTATCTTTGTTTACCTGCCCTAGTGTTGGCCTCCATGCTCATTTTGCTTAGATTGGATATATTTCCTTCCTTTGGCCATGCCTCACTTGGCTGATAATTGGTGCACACCAGAGGGTTGGGGTTTAGAGGGTTACTTTCAGCCAGTTAACCTCCAAGTTGGCCACCATCTTTTAAAAAATGGCATCTGACAAGTGTTCACTTCTGGTGATATTTTCATAACAAGCCAAGTTGAACTTGTAAACTAAATATTTGTATACTCAGAACTAGAGAATAGTTATTTAGGAGCTAATCAGTTATGTTGTCATAATGATATGATTATGTACAAGACATCCTGTGAACCCAATCATGTCACTTTATCCCTCTTCAAAGTCATCTTCAAGTGATGAAGATGTAAACAAGGATGTTCAAATCTTGACTGTGGCTTTGCTTGGGAGATCAAGCTGTTTCTTTAGTTCCTTGTTCCTTATTTGTTCCATTGTTCACTGTTCCTTAATCATATTTCGTTTCAGTCCGTCAACAGTCTGGGTGCATCAGGACCTTCAAGTATCATACGGAGATTAGGTGAGTCATGCTGATTCCTGGACACCAATTCAGCTCCACCACAGAACCAAACACCGATAGAATATCTCTAAGAAAATATCTTCCTGCATGAAAGAATGTGGTTGGCAAATTTCTGGAAAGTTCTGTGGGCTCTAGTGTGAAAACACCATATCCTTGACATTCTACGATGGGCCTCCTCTATCATAGTCTATTCTTTCAGTCTCATATCTGTGCAAGACAGGCATTTTTTAAAGCACAACTCTAAACTCCAATTGTAGACTCCAACATTAAATGGATCACAGGAATGGCCTGTGGAGAGACACTGTTGTTATTTTCCAGTGTGATTTAGGACATCTTGTTTTTCCCCTTTGACTGGTGTGAGGGAGAAGAGGCAGCCCATCTCTATTGCCCTGTTGTGTTGTAATGTCACTGTCCCTCTCTCTCTCTTTTCTTATCCTTGTTTTAAATATATCTCATCCTGGTACAGAACACCTGTGCCACTAGTATAGTGTTATATTGAGCTTTACAGTACCAATGCAAATAGTGGCTGTATGCAGTACTTCGCTTTGGCTTTGTGGAGCAGCCTGGCTGATTATTGTCCTTGGTCTTGGTGGGTCTGGCTGGAGGGTCGTGCGGGGAGACCTCTAGCAGCCGAGTGTGTGCCTGATGAAAGGCAGTCCCTCAACTCGGGGGGGGGGGGGGGGGGGGGGGGGCGAGAGGGGGGGGGGGGGGGGAGAGGCAGGACAGCAGCGCGCTCTGAGAAATAAGCTGATGCATGTTGTATGAGCCATGCCGTGTGCAGGCAGTGCCTTAAAATATTTACACAGACGAGAGAAACCAGGCAAAAGGAAAATGAACCCAAGATCTCCAACACACACACACACACACACACACACACACAGAAAAAAAAAAACACATGTCCTCACACCAAACTATGCTCAAAGCTACTACCTACTACAGCATAGTTTTTTTCTTCCCATTTAATTTGTTCTGGTAATGATATGCATCTCTGCACTGTGCTTCTCTACCAACGTACGCTCATGTTCCACTGCACCCCGCCTGCCAGTATCTGGTTGACAATGTATATCAGCACAGATAGCCCAGACATAGAAATGCAATGTCATGGCTCAGTGCCACTCGCGGCACTTCCCTTACCCATCCCGTCCCACCGCAGGCCTTATCAGTCTGTTGTGTGTGTGCTCACCTCTCTTTCTGTCACACGTTCCCTCCAATATCTTTATGATTTGCTAAATCACACAGCTTCTACTGAACATGCGACAGGAAGTGCGTTCAGAAAGTTTCTGTAGTTTTTACCAACTTACAGTAATGTGCATTTATCATTACAATTGCCTAGCCCCTTATGCTTGTTCCGAGCGAAATTTGAAACATTAATGGCATTTTATTTATTTCTTAATATGGCATTTCAGGCACTCCAACATATCACCTCCCGCCAGTGAAGCCCCCTCTGAGCTCTAAGAAAAAGAGCTCAAAGCACTGCTTCTTCTGTGGCAAGAAAACTGGGCTAGCCACCAGCTATGAGTGCAGGTACAGGAGCTCCCCTGTTTATTGTTGTCTGTCTCGTGCATTGTTTTGGGATTTCCTTCTCCAAGATTAAACTGAAACTTTTCACATTTCATGTATATTGATCCAAAATCCCAAGATGACCAGGGTTCCACTCTAATCAGTGCAGTGTAGCCTCTGTGTGCCAAACAAAATGGACCTTTTTCACAGCAGGCATTTTTGACATGATATATATATATATATATATATATGACAGGACCAGGTGTTACTAATGACATTAATTAAGGTTCTGATTCTGCTACACTAAAACTGAACAGAGACTTCTTTAATGTAATTAGTAACACCTGCGCTTGCCTCACTATTTCATGTCAAAATGGCCGCTGTGAAAAAGGTCTATTAGTAAAAGAAAATCATTCTGAAATTCTAACTTTTATTTGCCTGCCTCAGGTGTGGCAACAACTTCTGTGCCTCACACCGGTACGCAGAAACCCATGACTGCACCTACGACTACAAGACAGCTGGTCGGCGTCTTCTGCAGGAGACCAACCCCATCATCAGTGCCCCAAAGCTGCCCAAGATCTAAGTCAGCTGACCCGTGCTGTTATGGGGCGCTCACGAGAAGGGGAAACCAAGAGAAACGATTTAGAGAATATCAAACATTTAAAACAAAGAACATAAACTTAATCACCGACGTGTGCTTTTTCTTCACCATATTTGTGTAAAGCTACAGTATGTAAGGGATTTTTTTGTTGTTGTTGTTATATGACATGCTCAAAAACCATATCTTAATACGGTTGTGCATTTCCAAAGGCTTCAGTAAGATGAGCTCATTGAAGAGTTTGGGCCACACTACAGAGAACCTCGCCTCTGAAGTTTCACAGCAAGCCTTGGTCTCTAACACATCAGACACTCAGAGAAGCTCAGAGTCAGGGACTGGGCCTTCAGGATTTCAGCCAGACTGCAGATGATGGGCTGGAGTGTGAGGAACGAGGGCTGGTAGAAGCCTGATTTAGCCCTGCACTGCTATCTCATTCATTTTCATCGAATTCATTTGGATTTGAAATGTTCCACTAGATGCAGCCTGGCCAGGGATGTTGATGATGAATCAACATCTTTGATCAAAATTAAACTTAAATGATCAGATCAGATTGAAGCTCCCACAGCAAAGACTTAATTTGTAAGATTCAAATTCAGGATAGTACATAAACCCATATCTGTTGGCCCATATCCTGCAATTTAACCATGACATTTCTTCACTCAAGAAGACCCAAGAAACTTTCTGTTCAGATATGTAGATTCAGATTGATTCATGAACCAGTTCTCAAAATGGTAACATGCTAACATTTTCAAAAGCAGCCATTTTGTCATATTTTAAATTAAAGCATTTCCTCTTGTAAACACTCCCAATAGATCACTGATAAATTGGTCAGAAATATGGTTTAGCAAGCTTATCATTGACAGTTTCCTGATTTGTAATCTAAAAAAAAAAACTGAGGTACAGGAGTTTAGGCAACACCAGGCAAATGTTGATTAGAAAGTCTTACATATTGTAGCTTTAGGAAATTACATGTTAAAATGGAAAACAAAAAACTAGCACACCCGCATTAGCGGATCACATCCACTACAATGTGAAAAACAGTCCAGTGTTTTTCAGCAAAAAAGAGTAATGACACATTTAGCTTGTACATAGGTAGCTATTTTAAGATGGTTAAGCTGATTAAATGCACGACTCCAAACATAAATATGAAATAATCTGTTTTTGTTTCTTAAAATAGGACTGAAGCTCACCTTTCATGAAACCGGTCTTTGAGAGATGCACTTTAGAAATAATGAATATTTATATAAATGTTTGACTTTCTTGGGGGAGGCAGGGGACTTGGGGTTATTGCGTTGGTCTTTGTGCTTAAGTGTTTTTCTGCTGACTGTTTTGATACTCGAGCCTTCACTCTCTACCCCATCTCTCTGGCCTAGCATCTCCACACGGCTGCTCTGTAAGACATGAGGGGGGACTGAGGCACAGAGGCTGTGCTGCTACACTCTCTCTCAAATGACCTTGCAAGGTTGTCCTGCCTTCACAGAACAAGTACGCAATTTGCAGACGTGACTTGTACTGTATTTCATCTAGGTATTGTAAATTGTATGCGCCCACTGTATGCATACCGCAGCTTTTACAAGGGCATGGTGTTTGAGGATGGGGAAATTATGCTGGTTGCCATAGTAATTTCGTTTTATTCTGATTTATCTTGCTTTTTTATTGCACACATAAGAATCTGCTGTTAATTGCTTCAACTTTTTCAGGACTGTTAAGTAATTATTGAAGGTTTAAACAAATAAAATGTATGTGTTTGCATAGAGATGTGAGTTGTCTGTCCTAGGAACCTCTGACTTGAATGTATGAATTGATTGACTGAAATATTCATCCTGACAACAGGGGAATCAGTTACTTTAGAATGAGTTTTGTAATATACTGTATTTTAGTTAAGCATTTTATGTGCATGATTATGTGTACAAACAAAACATATCACTCTACTAATTTCTCTAACTAATGCCTCAGTTCAATATTTAGAGACATTTGGAGGATGTGAGACTGGGTTATCTATTGGAGACTGGCTAATAATCTTTGAAACATCTGCTTTCAGGAAGTTGGCAGCCACTTCAACATGACTAAGTTTATTTGTATTATTTTTTATATACCGTAGTTTAGAGATTCCTGATTGGCTCCAAAAGTACAGTGTGTGGGAAGTTCTTATTCTGGAGCTATAATTATTAACTGTAAACTAGGTGCAGTCTGCATACTAAACACTTCCTGTTCCAACCGTAGTTAAATACAGTTGCCCATGCTAAAAGCACTCTGGCCCTTGATTCCTTCAGCTTCCTAAACACCTGTCATGACATGTGAGAGTAATCATTGTACTGTTCAAACCTTTGGCAGTGTGCTTGTGGAGAATTGTGGGATTTTCAGTTTGATTAAACACTTTATATAAAGGCCACTGGCTTTACTACGCAAATTAAATGGAGTATGTCCTTTGATATTGTGGCTGCTAACTAACAGTCCAGAGTCAACGCTCATGAAATGTTACCGACTTATACCATTATATCGTATATACCGTTCTAAAGTTCAGTAATAATAGAAGTCAGATGCAATAAAGGTTGCCATGGTTTACTTGACTGTGGTTGACAACATTTTCTATGTGTGCTGGAATCAAATTAATCACCTTAAATGTAGCTGAATTGATCACTATGGACAAAAGCTGATGCAATGTTATGTAGCAATTGGAAGATCATTGAAGATGATGGTATAATGAAATTCATTGAAGTCTTGTGTCATGCTTTCCTTGAATTTGTTTTTGTCAAACTTATGACCTAAACTAAATAGGTCAGCACATTTCTCTCACTTGCGAGAACATGAAACATAGGCTATTGCATAATATAGATAGATGAACTTATGACATTAAACCTCATGACATTAAACCCTTAACAAAATGGTGTATTCTACTGAGACAGATTTCAACATTGTTAGATGTTTGAGAACACATAATGATCAAGTAGAACTTGATTTACAGGTTCCTCTCTGAAGGATTAGGGTCAAAAGAAACCTCCATGTGTGTGGGCTCATACACACAAGAGTCAAAAACTTGAATTATCAGATCACCCAAGTAAGAGGGCCCTTTGGAGCCTGATCTGGTTTCAGTCTAATCAATCTGGACAAGGTCGCAGATGAGAGCGCACCTGGAAACAGCTCATGTATGTGCCACAGATATACAGGAAAGACATCTGGCCTCTATCACACTGTGTGCACAAAGGAGGAAGTATTCTGAACTGCAACCTTGCGCATGTAGGTTCCCTATTTGGGATTATAAAGCACTTTTTATTTGTTATGCATCAAGCATGTGCACTTTCAAAACCTGACACATTGGCTGGAGCACTTGCCACTTTCAAATAAGCACCCACACATCTCGGACTCCACAGAGAGGCTGTTGTCCTCAACAAGTGAGTGAAAGCAGAGAAGGGGAGAGCAGATCCAACAGGGCAAAATGGGTCTTTAAAGTTTCAGAAATGTGGAGAGACATCTTTTAATCTAGCCATTCATAAAAACCTCCATCACAAGAGATCACTCTCATTGATGGGACATTAAAAGGTTAAGTCAGAAAAACTGTGAAGTTCGTATTTATGCAGTATTAAGGATTATGCAAGCAGTCCTGTTATCATTGGTATTCAGTGACATTAGCCTAGGATCGATTGGCTTTATTTTATATAATGCATGGATATCCTATATCTTTGCAGTCTGAACATTGGCAAAGTAACTAAGGTCTAGCAAAAACAAAGATCTGCCTGTCCATCTCATTCGAATTGTCCTACGGGTAGCACGAACTGCCTAATTCAACAGAGCCACTGCCATACCGAGTTCGCTCTGTGATGCGCATGCCCTTTTCAATGTATCTTTTTTCCCCCACTGCAATTTTACCACCACTAACGCGGAAGTCTGTGACGCATACAATCAAATGGGGACTATGAAATAAACAAAACAACGCCAGTAGTCTGGAAAACAAGTAAAAGGTGAGTAAATGTTGAGAACAGCGTCTGCATTTTTTCACTTTTGACTGGTGTCATTTCACTAGCCATCTTGCTACAGGGTGACGTTTTGGTAGTTTAATAATAGGATTCCAATCCAGACATTGCCACTTTGGCTATGTCTTAAGTAACCATAATGCCAGTCGTGGTGCTACACGAAAGTATTCATTTAAATGTAAATATTTGGTCTTTACATATAATCATTAGGCTAGGTAAACTTTTGAGGTGCTTCTGGTAATGTAATAAGGGAAATAAACGCAAGTTGCCTTCAGTTTAGTTTCATTATCACGTCAGTCCATGGAACTGCTATAGCCTGCTGTGTTTTGATTCACAATGCACTGCATTAGGCTAAATGATACATACATGACCCCATGTTAAAAAATAATTTGACACTGAGTGCGCCGTATAGAGAAGTGTAGCTTACAGCCTATGGTGCAGCCTATTTGATGTCCGTCGCAACATTGTGGCAGTAAGGTAGGCTGCCCTATGAATTTGCGGTCACTCCGCTGGGTTCTTAAGATGATTGATGCAGCAGGGTCTTTTGTTTTAGGCTACTGTTCGTATGGGCATGACGTGATACGACGTGGCAGCGAAGATGATCTCAATTTGGAATTTTTGCCTTTTTTATCTGGGCTACATGCACCGTGATAGAGTATTGCGTTATACGAGCGAGCGTTTATTCAAGACAATGAGCCTGTACCGTCAGTTGGTATAGTGATTCGGTTGACTGCAGGCATCGCAATTCGGATTTCCACAGCTTGGATACGCAAGCTCCAAGTAAGTAGACTATTAACTTAACGATTAAACGCCCCTGTTCTGCCGTTGTGGAGGCCACTGCAATTATTATTTCTGGAAGCCTAACAACCATATAGTCATTTGGCGGTCATTTGTGTGCTTCTACTCGCTTTCATTTTCACGTTGTTGCTTTTCTAAGGGTGTTTCTGCAAGTAAGGACACTTTGCCTAGGCTTGGCAGATTGTTAGACAATGAACCGTGATAGGACTGGAATTTTAACCATCAGGGAGCCTATATAATGCCAAGTGATATCATAGCCTATTTATCATAACACCAATTTGCATTTTTTTCCCCAAATTCATTAAAAATCAAATTGTCCAGTAGCCTAGTTTACCTCTATATAGTGCGTTTCATTTTATGTAGTTCAGTGCAGCATATATTTTTCTAAACGTTCTGTCTCGGTATCTTCTTTAGTTAGATTGAATTCGAATACACAATTAAAAATTACAATAGCATTGCATGGCAGGCATAGGCTACAGCTTGGGCAGTTTTTGCTGGTTTGACTGTTATTGGCGTTAGACCTGATACATTTGTGGCAAAACTGTGTAGGCTGTTGTATATTACACCATCAATTTATGGTCAGTTTCATTGAATCCTGAAGAGACTTATGGAAGTTAACAATGAAATTATAAAAATACTTCTATATAGACTACAACAGATTCATTGGCCTAGAAAGCATATACATATAGGATAAATGCATATTCCATCTTTTGGCAATATTTAAAGGCAAGCCCCATGCACACTTGTTGTCAGATTCAGCATGGCTTGCACCAGGCAATGCACTATTCCATCAAGAAAGGGCTTGGACCAGGCAATGCACTATTCCACCAAGAAAGGGCTTTTCAGAAGCAGGGAGGGGAACAGTGAATTTGTGAAATGTGCCATATGTTCTTAAATAGGCCTAAAGACTCACACATGCATGCACATATGAATATATCCCCAGGAGGCGTAAAACCCCATACATTGTGAACTAAAAGTAAATGACAATTATCGGGTTTGGTAGACGGAGAATAATGGAAGAAGGGCTGTCTTTCCCAGCACCGTTGGCAAACACACTGTCTTTCTCTTTAGCAGAGGCAATCTCAGGGAAGCTATTGGTGCAGCCAGACATGAGTATCTGTATTTAAATGAGCTTCCTGGAGTGGCTCTGTGCAAGCTGTCCAATGCCATAGGAGTTGTTAGTGGGTCCAGTCAATTCAACTCTGTTCATTTTGTAAAGTAATTTCAGATTTCTGTTTGGCTAAAGGTAGTCATAGGATTGAGGTGTGGCATCAGATGAAAGCATAAAATCTAAATCCTTGTCCAGGGAGATTCTCCAGGGAGATGCCAACATTGCCACTGTGAACATGTCAACAAGGACAAAGTTAACAATGGATTAAGGCTGGGTTTTGTATTGCATGCAAAAGCATGCCATGTTTTCCATGCAGATAACATCCGCTGGCTGACACGGCAGACCATCAGGTCTGATGTTGTTCTGGTCTGCAGTCCACAACACAATGAAAAATCAACATTTGTGCCACTTTGTCGTAACAGACCTTCATGAGCATTCATATTTTTATGCAGATAGTGAGATAAGGAAGTTCTTGAAATATGGATCCAATGTGTGTTTTTTTTATCTTCTTTTCAAACGTTTTACAGTAACTGTATAGATGTCTATTTTACTGGTGAATTAATCAAAAAATCCCTCCAAATGTATTTGTTTTTAAAAATAGTTGCTACCTTTTTCTGATGATTTTCATGTACGAGTTTGGATAAAGCACAAATAATAGCCTGGCTGTATAGCTATACTTCCACAAGCATGTCCCTGCCACCTATACTCCAGCATATAACAAGACATTTTAAAATAAGAATTTCCTGACCTGCAATAAGTCATGTTTGCATCATCCACATACATGAGCTTGAGACAGAGGCTGCACAGCCATCCTATCATGCTGTCATGCATCTTCAGATGGCTCATTGTGATGTTTAGTGTACAGACACTGACACTGATTTTACATTTCCTGTCTGTTTCCTGCGTGGTTTTGAGAAGGCGGGATGTGCGGTTCAGAAGGGAAGGAAAGCTCCTTGTCTCATGAAATGAGTCCCAAATGACTCTGTACACCAGGAGGTCCCCACTTACATTATTACCCTCACAGTATCTCTTATGTACTAATGACCGCCTGACCAATCAACGGACTAACCTGTTTTGTAGGATGTAGCATTTTCTAGTGTTTTATTTCATTGACTTCATACTAGGGCTGCACAATTATCGCAATCCCAATATGAACCAACACAATTACATAATCACAAAAGCTACAAATAGTTGTGCACAGTTAATTTTGTCACATTTATGTCATCCTCCTTGACTGTGCCGCTTCTGTTTGGTGGGTGTGCGTAGTGCGTGAGGGGCACATACATTCCGATTGGTGAGCTTCACAGTTGGTCAGGGGTGCTGTACTTCTTGTGCTCTGGGCATTCTGATTGGTGAGCTTCACAGTTGGTCAGGGGTGCTGTACTTCTTGTGCTCTGGGCATGCTCACCAATCAGGGGTGGGACAAACTAAAGAGACATTTTGAATATTGAGCTAAATCAATTCACTGACAAATCATATCGCAAGATTTGCAATATATCGGACAGAAAAATAAAAATACTTCCCCCAAATCCTGTAGCCTTACTTCATACAAACATTTTGTACAAATTACGCTGGGTGTGGTGTTGTTAAAACGCCTACCCACATGTTAAGTTGTAGGTATTAAAATATAAAACAAATACTATGCAATCCCACACATGCGCTAGTATTTTAAAATCACAAAATCAAAAGGTAATTGCAGTTTACAGACATTTCATTGTGCGTAGACCTGGAGCACTCTTTCGTTCAGTGCCATATTGGGCTTTGCAGTCTTAAGTTTACTTTGCAACTTTTCTTGGAAACAGGAAGAGGATTTAACTGCCAGTAATAATATTCGAGAAACAAAAGTACATGACCAGTGGAAAGAAGAGGCAGTGAGCCATCATGAGTGTCCGTCATAGACTTCTCATAGCTCTAGGAATAAGATTGTTTGTAACTGTGCATTGCAAATGTCATTGAATGCCTGTTACAAAAAAGAACACCTATATTCATGCTTGCATCAGGTTTTTTAGTGTGTATACAAAATAAAATCATTGCTGTAGTTCCTCTCCCTGTGTCTTCTCTGTTGTACAGAGAGACTGTACTGTTTGCTACTCTATCAGTGCTTGCAGATCCTGCTGTATGTGTTTATTGCTCAGTTAAGCAAATGGATAGGCCAGATAAAGCTTTAGTGCAGCCTCAGCTGGAACCAGTGGAGAGTGATGTAGAACCACTGATAAAGATGCACAGGGCGGCACCATTACTGTCGTTGTCTTCACAAGTGGTGCGAATGATTGTGAAAAATATATGGGGGAAGTATGTGTGTGTGTGTGTGTGTGTGCCAACCCAATCAGAGGTAAAGGATGGGGTAGCATATAGATGTTGCCTGAGCTGTCTTATTGGTGCTGCTGTCAGTGTTTTTTTTTGGATAAACAGCAATCAAAAACTCAGTATGTGTTTCTGTGGAGCATGTTCTGTAATGATCTGATGAGCAGGTGCCCGTGACGATGAACTCTGAGAAACATGACCCTTCCGTTAGGACCTAAGAAGAACAGCTAAGCGTAGTTTATTGTTGGAATAACACCGTTCTTATCTTGTGCTGCTGGTGTACGGTGTTAAACAGCACACAGACTCCCAGAACTCACTTTGTTTACTGTATGCGTGGTGCACTGACCTTTAGATCATCTTTCACATGTATTCACTGCATAACAACCATCTGATGCTTGCAATGTTTTGAGGAGTGATTTCAGGCTTTCCACCAGTGATACCTGAATGGTTTTCTTCACACCAATCCAAGTATGGCACTCGGGTTTCAAGCTCTTGCTGTATAATTGTGTTTCCTTTGACACATTGCAGTAAGTCACACAGTGCCCAGCATGTTTGTGACATAGAGTCTGAGGCCAGTGTTTGGCCATGGGCAACTTGGAAACGTACCGGAAGTGTGTTCGAGTGGACATCTGGAGCAAATTCCGTTTTTCAAGTGGCAGGTTCATATGGTATTGCCCAGATGGCCCCATGCCTTTCCTCGAAACCCTCATGTGAATGGTGCTTATGTTGGTCAGTTTCCTCATAGTTTCATTATGTGACTTATGGGCCTAAAAACAAATGCCTAAGAACTCCTCCTTTTTTTTCTTAGAGCATCTTATTATTACCTGTTGGCAGCCATCTCAAAAAGCGACAATTACCTCATCTTTTAGCCTGTTCTAAACACTGATAAAGTTAATGTATCTAATGATTACAGGATGAGAGATATTACTTTGAAATTAAAAGCTGTCCATTGGCATTTACCCCTGAAGAGAGATTGCAGCCACAACTGCTTACCTCCTTGTTTGAGGCTTGCTGTTAAAAGTTGAGGGAGAGGGCTCAAATACACTCTCTAGTGAATTATCAACCTTGGATTTGTAGCCCTCTCTGAGATATTAACTGCATAGCAACTGTCTTGTAGTAATGTTTGCTAGTTTGAGACGAAGGAAGTGAAGCCATTCCCTGAGCCCTTGTAAAAATCCCCCTATTACAGTTGAGTCACTGATTGAAAGTTTCATATTGCCTTCTCCTTGCTGTGTGGACGTTTCAGAGAGCTGATTAATCAAAATGAAATCGGAGGGACCAAGCAGTGTTGATCAAGTGTGCCTGACTGAGTCAAAGTCCAATCAGGCTGTTGCCAGGCAGATGGCGGCGGAAACCGATATGCCATCACTGTTTGTTTGTAGAGACCAACAGTCATGCCTCACTGCCCCAGCCCAGCTGTGATTGGCGCTCTGGAGCCGGCATCGTTAATATTGTGAAAGTTAGCATGTATGGACCACTGTCTATCACGTGAAAATCCTCATACGTTAAGCCCATGTTGATCTGCCCTCTGCGCTTGGATTTTCCTGTTAACAGTCCCCTCCTCCATTTCCTCAGGTTCCATAGCAACAAAGCATACCTTATTGTCAAGGAACAGAGAGATTAAGTTCCAGTGTATGATGTGAAATCGATAATCTTCCTTGATGCCTTGCTCACTTAGAAACAAATGAAAAATCCTGTTGAATTCCACAGGGTCAGTGTTGTGAAATGAGATTGTGTGATCACAAGCCTTAAATGGTTTTGACATTTTAAAAGGCTTTCAATGGAAAGACAATGGAGCGTTGCTTGCAAACTGTGAGTTACATTTTTGAGAGCCCTTGTACCTCATTCCTCATGTTCCTGTGTGATTGCAGCTTTTCTCTTGCAGATATAAGAGGTGTTGTTTTGCTGATAGGTTGGCATTTTGCCTCTGCTCTCAGTTTTCTAGCCCTGTC